>NC_068982.1:68739723-68753564 GCF_001194135.2 Octopus bimaculoides | reverse complement strand
AATGTCACTGGAAAAGAAGATATAAGATTTTGCCAGGTTTTTCTCTCTCACCAAGGTCATCAGCTGTCGAACGCCGAAGAAGGGAAATAACCCTGAAATCCGGATACGTTCGTGCTGCTGGTCGTGGTGAGAGGGATAACTCCCTTGGCAAACAGGACACAGTCGTGTGTCGATAAGCCAGCTGGAGGAGATGTCCTCCTGGGGCTAAAAGCAACAGTAACATCCACCCCTAGGGGTCAGCCACACTTAAGTGGCAATATACTACACTATATATATATATATATATATATATATATATATATACAGCTATTTTAGTTTAATAATCTTCAATTGTGTGGGTGGCTATTCACAACAGCATTGCATGTTTTATTCACTTTTTCTTATATCAGACGTGATGAATTCTCATTCAAGAATGTAGCTGATTGTGAGTATGCATCACTGAAAAAGCTCAAAATGGCCGAAATACATCTAGCATTTGTGAAAGCTGCTACTGGGGTGGGTTTTTTTTTCTCTCTCTCTTTCTCCAATATATATTGTATTTTTAACACGGCACATCCATAAGAGATGTTATTTCAGGACAAATACTGCAGCAACTGGCCTATCGATGTTGTATATACAATATGTATGATACATAGATGGCTATTTTAACTTTTAATGAATTTTGATAATTCCTTTAAAATATTTTACACATGAAAATGAGTATTTAGATACAGATAACAGCACTTCATCAGTTACAACAAGTGTTCCCGCTGATCTGATCAATGGGGCAGCCTGCTCGTGAAATTGACGTGCAAGTGGCTGAGCACTCCACGGATACGCATACCTTTAACGCAGCTCTGAGAGAGGTGCAGCGTGACCCACAATTTTACAAGGCTGGTCCTTTGAAATACAAGTACAACTCATTTTTTTACCAGCTGAGTGAACTGGAGCAACATGACATAAAGTGTCTTGCTCAAAGACACAAAGCACCACTGGGAATTGAACTCACGACCTTACGATTGTGAGCCAAATACCCTAACCACTAAGCCACACGCCTTCACTTAGATATAAATAAATACATACGTAAATCTACATAAACAATACTCAACGAGTGATTTTACTTACAATAATCTCTTGTATTATTTACCCGTATGTATAAATATATATGTTCCTAATAGTAATATATTTTAGGATTATTCTCCATCAAGTGACACCTGAGAGTTATATGAAATATAGAAAACCTTCGTAATAACCTAATCTAAACATATTACTATCCCCGTTAGAAATGAACAGTTTCTCTCGAAAAATAAACTTCAAAACTTTCATATCTTCCACTCAGGAAACGCTTCTTACGATTATCAGCTCACAGTTCTGATACAGAATAACTTCAACAGATAATTTTTCGTATAATTTTTCTTGAAATTTTCGAGAAAACAAAAAAGAAAAACAATTCAGCCTTTAGAGCAAGGGAAATAATTCTTTTTTCTGACATTGCGATTATTTCCCTTGAAACAAAAAATGCAACTAGCGATATTCTTTTATTTGTTTCAGTCATTTGACTGCGGCCATGCTGGAGCCCCGCCTTTAGTCGAGCAAATCGACCCCAGGGCTTATTCTCTGTAAGCCTAGTACTTATTCTATCGATCTCTTTTGCCGAACCGCTAAGTTACGGGGACGTAAACACACCAGCATCGATTGTCAAGTGATGTTGGGGGGACAAACACAGACACACAAACACATACATACATATATATATATATATACATATATATATACGACGGGCTTCTTTCAGTTTCCGTCTAACAAATCCACTCACAAGGCTTTGGTCGGCCCGAGGCTATAGTAGAAGACACTTGCCCAAGGTGCCACGCAGTGTGACTGAACCCGGAACCATGTGGTTCGTAAGCAAGCTACTTACCACACAGCCACTCGTGCACCTGTTTGTGTTCTTAAGTGTTTTAGGGTGTTTTGTTGCATCTTATTACATTTTAAAGTCAAATCCTACAGAAGTTAATTTTGCCTTTCCTCCTTTTTGAGTTGATAAAATCAAAAACGGACTAATCAAACACTCAGAGGATATAATTGACCGCTGTCTCCACAAATTTGAAGCTATGTAATAAATCTATAATAATTGTTTCAAAAGTGGGTACAAGACCAGAAATATAAGAGGGAGGAACAGCCAATTACATCTTCCCCAGCACTTATCTGGTACTTTATTTTATTAAGCTCTCAAAACGATGACTGGCAAGGGTGATTGGCAATACTGCATGGCATTTTTTCTTTTGCTTTAACAACTCTACAAATCCACTACCTTAATCTATCTAATAATAGTAATTCTTTGTACTAGGTACAAGGCCTGAAATTGGGGGAGAGAAGGAAGCTAGACGATTACATTGAACCTTATGCTTAAGTGATATTCATTTTATCAACCTAGAAGGGATGAAAGACAAAGTAAACCTTATTGGAATTTGACTTCAGAATGTAAAGACAGACAAAATGCCACCAAGCATTATATCTGATTTGCTAATGATTCTTGCCACTCATTGCCTTACTTACAATAATAACAATCCTTTTTTTTACTATAGGCACAAGGCCTGAAATTGGTTGGGGGTGAGGAATTAGGAGGCTAGTTGATTACATCAAATGCTTTACTCAACCGGTACTTATTTTATCGACCCTCCCGAGAGGATGAAAGACAAAGTCAACCTTGGCAGAATTTGAACTCACAATGCAAAGACAAACAAAATGCCACTAAGCATTTTGTCCTGCATGCCAATGATTCTGCTGGCATGCTGCCTTAGCGCTAACAGCACGATCCGAGCGGCATCATTGCCAAGGCAGCGGTCTCGCTCCCATGCTGGTGGCAAGTAAATAGCACCATTTGAGTGCGATCGTTTCCAGCTTCGCCTAACTAGCACTTGTGCTGGTGGCATGCGAACAAAACATTGGCTGACTCCTGTACAGGTGGCACAAAAAAAACACCATTCGAGCGTGGCCGTTGCCAGTACCCACCGGACTGGCCCACGTGCCGGTGGCACATAAAAAGCACTCACTACTCTCGTAGTGGTTGGCATTAGGAAGGGCATCCAACAGTAGAAACTCTGCCAGATCATATTGGAGTCTGGTGTAGCCATCCGCTTCGCAAGTCCCCAGTCAAATCGTCCAACCCATGCTAGCATGGAAAGCGGACTTTAAATGATGAATAATAATAATAATAATAATAATAATAATAATAATAATGGTTTCAAGGCCAGTAATTTGGGGGGAGAAGAGTAAGTTGATTATATCAACCACAGTGTTCAGCTGGTACTTATTTTATTGATCCTAAAAGGATGAAAGGCAAAGTCTATCTCCACGAAATTTTAAGCTCAGAAGGTAAAGACGAATGAAGCATTTTGCCAGATCACCATCTCAATAATGATGATGATGATGATGATGATGATGGTGATGATGATGATGATGGTGATGATGATGATGATTTTAAATTTTGGCACAAGGTTAGTAATTTTAGAGGGAGGGATTAGTCAATACCATTGACCCCAGTACTTGGCTAGCACTTGATTTTATCAACCCTGAAAGGTTAAGTTGATCTCAGCAAGATTTAAACCCAGAACCTAAAGAGCTGGAAGAAATACCACAAAATACTTTGTTGAACATGCTAATAATTCTGTCTGCTTGCTGACTTAATGTCTTTCTACTAAAGGCACAAGATCTGAAATCGTGGAGGAGGGGGCTAATCAGTTACACTGATCCCAGTACTTGACTGTACTTTATTTCGGTTTATTCATCCTAAAAAGATGAAAGGTAAAGTTAACCTCAGTGGCATTTGGACTCACAACATAAAGCAGGAAGAAACACTACTAAGCATTTTGTCTGGCAAGTACTGGAATCAATCTGATCAACTAACCCATTTCCCACAAATTTTAGGCCTTGTGCCTATAGCAGAAAGAATTATTATTAATAATATTGAATAAGGCAGCAAGCTGTCAGAATCATTAGCATGCCAGTCCAAATGCTTAGCAGAATTTTGTCTGTCTTTACATATGATATAATAATAATTCTGATTTAGACACAAAGCCAGCAATTTTGAGGACAAGAGAAACAATGCTAACAAGCCTAATACTTGACTGGTACTTTATTTTATTGACCTCCAAAAGGATGAAAGGCAAATTTGGCCTACGTGGAATTTGAACTTGGAACCTAAAAATCCAGAACATATACTGTAAAGCATTTTTATGACATTCAAACAATTCAGCCAGATAAGAGAGGAACATGGATAAATAGGAGGGATAAGAGAGCAAAAATGATGGCTGAGCTGGTAGGAACAGTTAAAGTAAATGGACAATGCATACTAGGGGAAAGAGAGGCATGTGAAAGAGAAACAATGAAGAGAAACAGAAGACTAAGGAAAATATGAGATGAAAGGATCAGATCAGATATCAGATTACTGGGCTTCATCATAGATACAATGGTTACTGCTTGCAAAGAAGCAGTATTTTGATACATTAGATCAGTGATTCTCCACCAGGGACCCATGTAAGATTTTGTTGTTAAAATTTATGTAGCGCAAGAGTGGCTATGTGGTAAGTAGCTTGCTTACCAACCACATAGTTCTGGGTTCAGTCCCACTGCGTAGCACCTTGGGCAAGTGTCTTCTACTATAGCCTTGGGCTGACCAAAGCCTTGTGAGTGGATTTGGTAGACAGAAACTGAAAGAAGCCCGTCGTATATATGTATATATATATGTATGTGTGTTTGTGTGTCTGTGCTTGTCACCCCACCATCGCTTGACAACTGATGCTGGTGTGTTTACGTCCCCGTAACTTAGCGGTTCGGCAAAAGAGACCAATAGAATAAGTTCTAGGGTCGAGTTGTTCGACTAAAGGCGGTGCTCCAGCATGGCCACAGTCAAATGACTGAAACAAGTGAGAGAGAGTAATACTTCTTCAATACACAAAATATTTTTTTTATTTTTTAAATAGAATTTCTAATAATATTGAATCAACAGGATTTTTTAAACATTGAATAATTATGAGGGTCCTTGTAAGTAAAACAGGAATCAAAGGGTCCACAGATAAAAAAAAAATGTTTGAGAAACACTGCATTAGGTAATGTTATACTCCAAGATACACTGTGTCAGACAAAAAGAAAGAAAAAAGAGACATACAGATTGGTCATGACGGGAATGTTTTGGACAATAAAGTCTGGTTCTATCAAAATTAGCCTGAGGCTAAACAAATAGTAACATGGCTAACTATAGACAAGAAGAAGAAGAAGAAGAAGAAGGAGGAGGAGGAGGAGGAGGTGGCGACAGCAGTGGCGGTGGTGTAACTATGGTGTGAGAAGATGCTATTCCAAACCTATTTTTCACCTGTATGCAAGAATAAATTACCTAACTGTGTATATATGAATCAATAATGGCCAGATGGCAGGGTGCCAAAGTGTCAAGTTGATTGACATCTTCAACTAAAATATCTCTACAGAACTCCACAGTCAAAATCAATCATGTGGAAATGATAAGTAGAAGGAAAATGTAAACAGACTTAATGATTCCAGAACATTTTAATCCTATTTGATCTTATTATATCAATGTTTCCTGATACTGGTTAGTACAAGGCCACAAATTCTAATTGGTTGAATGAAACTTGATAAATGGTTCATACTTGGAAAGGAAGTTGATCCCCAGCATGATTTCAAACTCAGAATATAAAGGATTAACCTAAATTCTGAAAAGTATTTAGTTCAGCATTCTAAGATTTTTCCACATCAATCATTTTTAGAAATAACTCAATCAAGAATTGAATCTCCATGCCAAAATTAGACTGGCTGAAATTTATTGCTGCTCTACTATACTTGAGTGGAGGCGCAATGGCCCAGTGGTTAGGGCAGCGGACTTGCAGTCATAGGATCATGGTTTCGATTCCCAGACCGGGCGTTGTGAGTGTTTATTGAGCGAAAACACCTAAAGCTCCAAGAGGCTCCGGCAGGGGATGCTGGCAAACCCCGCTGTACTCTTCCACCACAACTTTCTCTCACTCTTACTTCCTGTTTCTGTTGTGCCTGTAATTCAAAGGGTCAGCCTTGTCACTCTGTGTCACGCTGAATATCCCCGAGAACTACATTAAGGGTACACGTGTCTGTGGAGTGCTCAGCCACTTGCATGTTAATTTCACGAGCAGGCTGTTCCATTGATCGGTTCAACTGGAACCCTCAACGTCGTAAGTGATGGAGTGCCAACAACTATACTTGAGTTATTTTGTCCCATAAATACTAAAACCTCTTCAAATATATTATACCATTTCTTTAAAAGAACTACTGAAGGAACAAACATTAAAAATTGAATACTGAAAGAAACTAGAAATGATAGGGCACAAATAGTACTGTAACATTAATCCTGCAGTTTACCCAGTGCTATTTAAGATCAGATCATACAGCAAAAATATTCAAACATGGCTTAAATATTGGTTTCAGTCAGACATTTATCCAGCTACTATAACTGATCAAATATTTTCTTCAAATTAATATATAAGCCATGTTTAAGGAAGCAAGCTGGCAAAATCATTAGCACATCATGTTAAATGCTAAGCAGCATTTCACCTGTCTGTACATTCTGAGTTCAAATTCTGCTGAGATTCAATTTGCCTTTCATCCTTTTGGAGTGATAAAATAAGTACCAGTTGAACACTGAGGTCGATGTAATCGATCTGCCCCCCTCCTCTGAAATTGCTGGCATTGTGCCGAGATCTGAAACCAATATTTAAGCCATGTTTGAATATTTTTGCTGTGTGATCTTATCAAGCTAACACTAAGTTGTTAGGCTCTGGTAACTTTTCTCGCTGGGTAAGTCCAAGTTTCCTGTTCAGGGTTGCATATGCTCATAGAGTCAGTAATAGTATTAATGATAATAAGGAGAACAGAGATATCTCACACTCATAATTTTATTTAACAGTTATTTACAGCATCATTTCATGTCCCAAAAAGATGCTGTAAAGAACTGTTAAATAAAATTATGGATGTGAAAAAAATCAGTTTCTTTATTATCATTAATACAATATATATATATATATATATATATATATATCACATGATCATGTGACTGACCAGACTATCAGATGTTGTCACACATCACTAGTCACAATGTGCTTTGCATCGTTTTAGCCTTTGAATGATGCTATCCAAGTATGGCAATATTTTCAATGACCAGACTTGTATGTCTGTTATTGAAAATTGGAAATGAAGGACAATGCTTGCATGACAGTGACACTTTTACAACTATCATGCAATGTCAAGATACAGACACACATACACACATATAGATATATGACTGGTGTCTTTCACATTCTGTGGACCAAACACACAAGGCTTTGGTTAGACCACAGCTATAACAGAAGACACATACCCAAAGTGCCATGTAGTGGGACTGAACCCTGAAAACATGTGATTGGTAAGTAAACTTCTTACCACACAGCCAAGCCTGTTTGTATATATAAGGTCTCGGTTACCTATCACTGCCTCCATGAGGCCCAATATTCTAACGGTGCTTTTTACAGTGACATGTAAAAAGCATCATTCGATCATTGGGCCTCAAGGAGGCAGTGACAGGTAACTGAGACCTTTGGTTATATACCATGCTGTGTAGACCAGACAAGTCAAATGACACTGGAATCATGGCCAATGTTGGTGTCAAGTAAATGGCACTCACGCCAGTGGCACATAAAAACACCCACTATACTCACAGAGTAGTTGGCATTAGGAAGGGCATCCAGCCATAGAAACTTCGCCAAATCAGATTGGAACCTGGAGCTTACCAGTTTTCAGTCAAACCATCCAACTCCTGCCGGCATGGAAAACAGACAATAAATGATGATTATATATATATATATATATATATATATATATATAATCATCATCATTATCATAGTTTTGCCTGCTGTCCATGCTGACATTTAATGTTATAAATTACATGATGTAATTATATCTAGATAGTTTTATATCTCTCAAAATCTTGGTAAAACCAATAATTAGAATTGAGAAAAAATATGTAAAAAAACAAACTTGTAATGATGACTTACTTTTCAAAAAGCCACTCCACTAAAGGTTTGCCAACTTTTAGGTAAACTTCTTCATTACTGGAATCTTGACCAAAAGCAATATCAAAATAAAATTTGTGCTACAAAGAATAGAAAAAAAAAGCAAATCAAAGAGTGCAGATATTTATTTCTTTGCAATTATTTATGAAAAAAATGTTTGCTTATTACTGATACTTTGTTTAAGACCTGTGACAACCCTTCTCTATGACATACTGGTTAGTTTGTTAGATATTTAAGTGCAACCCAAAGATCAAGAACTCCAAATTCCCCATGTCTTTACCAGATACAAGTCACTACTATTTGTATACATCAATAAAGAAGTGTTTATATTTTTATTTGCAGTGTCATCATCATCATCAATTAACGTCCATTTTCCATGCTGGCATGGGTTGGACGGTTTGACCGAGGTCTGGAGAGCCAGCGGCTGCACCAGGCTCCAATCTGGTCTGGCAGAGTTTCTACAGCTGGATGCCCTTCCTAATGCCAACCACTTCAAGAGTGTAATGGGTGCTTTTTACATGCCACCAGCACAGGAACCAGTAAGGCAGGCTTGGCAACGATCACATTCGGATGGTGCTTTTTATGTGCCACCAGCACAAGAGCCAGTCAGGGGGTACTGGCACTGGCCACGTTTGATTGGTGCTTTTTACATTCCACAGGCACGGGGGCCAGTCTGGCAGACCTGGCATCAATCATGTTCGGATGGTGCCTTTTATGTGTCACCAGCACGGGAGCCAGTCAGGGGACACCGGCCCCATCTGCGATATTGGTTTTACTTGACTCAACAGGTCTTCTCAAGCATATCATATCATATTGCCTGACGCATCAGGAGTATTCTTAACAGGGCTGGACGTGCAAGGCTGCAATCTCACTTTAGTTGCCGGGTCTTCTCAATCACAGCATATGTCCAAAGGTTTCGGTCTTCTTCATTGTCTCTGTGAGGCCCAATGTTCAAAGGTCATGCTTCACCACCTCATCCCAGGTTCATTCTACAGTTAGGGAGTGGCACTTCCTCACAGAGCTGTTCTCATTCATATGTAACACATGGCCATACCAGTGCAGTCGCCTCTCTTGCATACCACATTTGATGCTGCATATGCCCAACTTTTCTCTCCAGCAGATCATACTAATTTCATTTCTTTCAAGCCTACGCATGTCCTCAGCATTCATGGCCCATGTTTCACTGTCGTATAGCATGGCAGTTCACACACATGCATCATACAGTCTACCTTTCACCCTGAGCAAGAGGCCCTTAGTTGCCAGCAGAGGTAGGAGCTCCCTGAACTTTGCTCAGGCTATTCTTACTCTAGTCGCTACATTCTCAGAGCAACCACCTCCACTACAGACTTGGCCGCCTATGTAGCAGAAGCTATTAACTGCTTCTGGTTTCTTGGCAGGTCAAATTTCCTCTACTATTCAGTCTTCTATATATACCAAGCCTAGCTGCAGTAACTGCAGTGATGGGCAAAGTGTGAGCATGACACCTGTTTTCCTTGAGGGCATTTTCATAAGGTGCACTATAGCAACATATATATATATATATATATATATATATATATATTAGCAGCTAAGCCTGGTTTCTGCCGGTCTGTTTGGGTGATGTGGCTGTGATCGTTTTCGGTTAGGCATTATCTATAACAGCGTTTCTCAACCTTATCATTTCGGATCCTCTGTTTTGATTATTGGAGCCTCCAGCTGTATGAAAATTTCCTGATTCCCCCCACCACCACCACCTTGTCAGAAAACAGCTTCAGGAGTTGTGAAGAACAAATTTGTACGTAGTCTTTTTCTGAGAGCTATTCTGTTGGACCACTGTCTAATCATTAAAACATTGATTTAATTATGAGCATAGAAAGAAATTATACATTAATCCCTATTTTTGTAAGCAGCTGTATCCGTAAAAAAGTTTATTTGCAGAGAGCAGAAATTGAAAGAAGATATATGAAATGGACGTGTGTGTATGTGTGTGTGCGCGTGTGTCAGTCAAATCGTCCAACCCATGCTAGCATGGAAAGTGGACGTTAAAAGATGATGATGATGATGATGAACAATAACACCTTGAAAAACAATACTGGGACCACACCAAAGTCATTGATTGAGCATGTGTGCTTATGATGGTGTGTTACTAAACCCTCTGGTTCGAGTTTGGGTGAGCGAGCGTCATGTCACTAGCGTCGAGGTACAATTTTTTTCAGCCGGATTTTCGACCTTATTGCAAGCTTCACCGGATTCTAGACGTCAAGACAAAGAAAATGATATACTAACCTTGAAAATAGATAGGGTGGTGCTTATGACTCTGTTACTAAACGCCTCACATGGAAAAAAGTATTGTTGCCAAAACAGTCTGCATGTCCAATCAGCTGTGCCATATCAACAGCATCCAATCAGCTGCACCCAAACCTCTCATTACATCATCCTCATCATCATTATTTAACATCCATTTTACATGCTAACATAGGTTGGACAGTTTGACAGGACCCAGCAAACCGCAGTACTGCACTGAGCTTTGGCATGTTTTTTCTATGGCTGGATGTCCTTCCTAATACCAGTGTGTATTGGGTGCTTTGTTCAGGTTACCAATACTAGTGAGGTTGCCAAGACAGAAAAAGAACATGGAAAAAAGTTTAAAGAAAAAAACACAACTAAGTGGATGGACTACTTGAAAGGGGAAATTGGCTTTATGCCCGGTGTTGAAAGACTATTATTATTTAACGTCCATACTCCATGCTGGAATGAGTTGGACAATTTGACAGGATCAAATGGGTCCAAGGACTGCATCTTATTCCAGTTGCTACTTTGTCATGGTTTCTACAGTTGGATGCCCTTCCTAATACCAATCATTTTACAGTGTGTACTGGAAGCTTTTCTCATACCACCAGTACTCGTGTAATCTTCATGCAGATCACAAGAGTACAAAACCCAAGGCGGCGGGAGTGCTTTATGCCAGATGAGGGTTAAGATATAAGAGGGTAGAACAGAGCACATACTTGTTCTAGAGGAGCTACATGGCTACCCACATTTAGAGGAGAAAGCACAGGTGTCTTGCTATAGAGAAAATACATGGCTACCCCACATTACTTAAGGGTGGGTGGGAGTAGCTGGGAAGTAGATAAAGATGAGAGATTTTGATGAAAAATGCATAATTTACCTGTAAGATATATGAAGAGAGATCAACTGCTAATTTCATTTCATTGATTATAACAGTGTTACCATCCTTTACTTCAACCACATCCATTTCACTTTTCCCTTTTAAAGGTCTTTTGCGTACACAAACTTTAATTTTTTCATCTCTCATTGAACGAGGACTACTTGCTCGTACTTTTTTCTTGTTCTTTGGGATTCCATAATTGTACGAAGTATGATGAGTGACTTTTTCAATTGGACTCTGAGGGGAACTGCATGAACTATCTGATAAATTAGCTGAGTAATTAAAATCATGGTTCTCAACAACCTTAGTTGTTAGAAAGTCTGTATTAGAAAAATGTTTACGAGACGTCACCACCACAGATGCGTGTTGAGATTTTGCCTCCTTTAGAGACTGCTCAAGCGCCGAGGGAACTATAACAGTGGAAGAGGAAGTTGAATGAGATGGTGATGATGGGGGTGGGGGTGGGGGTGTGGATGACCGCGATACTGCTGCTGTTTTCTTGGGATTGCCACAAAAGCTGTGTGACCGTTTGTGTTCAAATTTCTGGTGAGGTACTGTTGTTGCATGACTGGATGAATTAAAAACAGATCGTAGCAAGTTGATGAGTTCATAGAGGCGACGTCTTTCATCTGTAGTGTTCAGCCCGAATGCTCCATAATCTCGAGGTGTCAGTTTCAGTAACGACTCGGCTTTTGATATGCCATGAGTTAAGAAAGAGGAGTAATATCTCTCAAGATGAACCTCCAGAAGACAATCATACAGGGTTCCCATGACTTAACCACTGAAATAGCCAAAAGAAAAAAAAGAAAATAATAATAATAATAATAATAATAAAAAGATATTTGAAACACTTCAAAAAGTATAATTTTCATAATGGGATTTAGCCAAATGTAGTTAATAAATTGATATGAAAAATCAAAAACCTGGAAGTAAATTAAGTATTTATATAAAACTTAACAAAAGATGTTGTTGTACTTGGGGATGGTCATATTGCCAGTTTAGCCAATAAAAACACACGCACTGTATATTTGGTGTTAATTTGCTTCAGCTTTATATTACATTACATTAATCCTATTTCGGCCAGAGTTCTTTCGTCACACTTCTGTGACCTCATCAGTGGTCCTTTGCTTTCTTCTTTCTTATGTGTGTCCCACCTTGCTAACTATCAGACATTTTGTATTTTGTATTCCTATTGTATTCCTATTTTATTGGCTAAACTGGCAATATGACCATCCCCAAGTACAACAACATCTGTTTCAACACACGATTTAACATCAAAAATCTTGCAAAACAAGTATATAAACGGATTAACAAAAGATATTTAAAAGAAATTTCAACATTCTTTGCTTCATTAGGTATCTGAGAAGAGGAGTATTAATTCAGATTTGTCCTTAACTTATCATATTTGACACTAAGGTGATGTATTGATAGAATCATTAGAGTGTTGAACAAAATACTTTGCAGTATTTATTCTGGCTCATTTTACATTCTGAGTTCAAATCATGTCGAAGTCAACTTTGTCTTCTATCTCTCCAAAGTTGATAAATGAAAATACTAGCCAAGTACTGGGTTCCCAATTTGAGAACAATTTCTTCTCAACCTCCTATCAGTCTCAGAAGCCCTGTTTGTCTGGTTGAGGCAATTGGTTTACATGGTCACAGGCAATGCCTCCCCTCTTGGTCTAAAGATATAAAAAAAAAAAAGAAGAAGATATACAACTTAACCTGAATCAATATTTGAGAATTTCAGAAAGATTTTTTTTATTATTTCTATATCATTTTATCCACAATTTGAGATACTTGTGTTACAGTAATCAGGGTAAATGGTGCCACAGCTGACTATATTGATAGAATATTGGCTGAATCACTTAAAATCTATAAAAGTATCACTGGTATTGCATCATGCTTAGGTTTAGTCTAACTAGAACAGGATACCTGGTGGGTGTGCTTCCACTGTCTTATAAAATGATTCAGTACAACACATGTAAACCAATTGCCTCACCAGACAAATTGCCTCCAATGTACCCTCATCACAGTATTGACATCATGAAACTGATAAGAGTGAGAAAGCAAGTGTTTGATACTCTGACCAACCAAATTGCTCACTTAAAATGTATGTTTGCTCCAAGTGACATTAACCTGTGTCTTTAGGTAGCCTAAAAGGTATGGCAAACTGGATTAAAACCAATCATTGCGTAATTCTCTGTAGTCTGGATAATTCAACCAATGTGACAATATCCTGGGGATCAGAATATATAACTTGATAGGATATGGATCACTAAAGGCGCTTAGCTATACCAACAAGGTTAAATTGAACAGTTACTATACTGTGACTATGGAAAAGACATTTAACACAGACAAATTTATTGTTAAGATATAAACACTTTTGAAATACTCCCTTTCTTTGTGGATCTAAAGTTTCGAATGATAATAATTTTATTCTATAAAGGAATAACAATACAATAATAAATGCTCCCCAAAGTTGATATAAAAAAATTTGTGTTGTAGTTACACTTTAGTTGCTGTATAATTGTAAAACAACTGTGAAGCATATTGCTATATTTTGGAACGGTCATTTTTTTCTTGCTAAATAAACACATGCACTATATATATATATATATATAT
>NC_068982.1:68729373-68738223 GCF_001194135.2 Octopus bimaculoides | reverse complement strand
TATATATATATATATATATATATATGATACAGAAATAAATTTATTTCTCAAACGCATGATAATGCTAGAAATAGCGTGATCAGGATAAATTATCCATATAATGCAGAAAAATACGTTGCCTGCCAGCCATATTCTTCACTCATTTATTATTAGGGAAGAAAAAATGACCATCCCAAAATATAACACATAATTTCAAACAAATTCATAAGCTTAACTATGAAGCAGTTGCAGTAAAAACAAAAAATGTACTTGAAATGAAATGATTAACTTCACTGGGAATAATTTAGTGCTCATTTACAACCAAACATCAAAAATTATTTAAAATTTGAGGTGTTCAACCCTTTCAATACCAACCCACCTGCAACCACAACCTGGTTCTTGATACAATCTTCCTGTTTATAGTGATCTGAATTAAAACTTTTGTTGAACTGAAGAGTATAATGCTTGATGGATAAAGTGTTACATTATAAATCTAAAGGTTTTCAGTTCAATCCCAATAACTAAATTTCTGTTTCGCCCTTAAAGAAGATGCATATCTTTACTTACTGCCATTGATATGACAAAACAAATGGATACTTTTATTCTGTATGATTTGCCAGCATTTACAAAAAGTTTCCAGTTGTCTAAATACTAGCAATCATCAACATCATCATCATCGTCGTCAGTTAATGTCCATTTTCTATACCAGCATGGGTTGAATGGTTTGACAGCTAGGTAAAACAGAAGAACTGTACCAAACTCCAATGTCTGCTTTGGCATGGTTTCTACAGCTAGATGCCCTTCTTAATGCCAACCAGCTTACAGTATGTACAGGGTACTTTTTTCATGTCAGTGGCACTAGTGAAGTTGTCAAGTATCTTGCAAGACAGAAAAAAAAAATAGGAAGAAAACATGCAAATATAAAATTTGCAAAATGAGAAAACCCATGGGAGATAACATTAGAAAAATGAATGAAATAAAAGTTAAAAAATCCATCATAATCTATATTATTCTATGCATTCCTGTGTTACTGTCTATTTTGTCTGTGTTACGCTTTATGCCAAGAGAGGTAATAATTCAAATGGAAAACTATGTACATGGTCTGATCAATAAGTATCTGGACTATTGCCACAATAATGAAGCTAGAGCATGCAGAGTGAAGCTGTTTGGCACAGATTGACCTTGGACTCTGCTGAGCATGTGCACTAAGTTTTAAAATTCTAGCTCACTTCTGCTGTTTACAGCAGTACTTGGAAGGAAGGTGTGTAATGTGTGACTGTCACATTGTCCATGACAGAGAAAGTTGAGCAGAGAATCGGCATCAAATTTTGACAAAAGTTTGGTGATAACTGCTCAGATAACTATGCAAAGTTTTCAAAATGTTTTCATTGTTCTCAACACAATCGAAGAGATTTTGTGCAACTGAAACCCAAGTGTCCTTTTGGTCAGCTGAAAGCAGTTTTGGCACAAATTTGGCAGACATGCATATCATACCCAAATCTTCAGTAATAATGGACTGAACTGAACCATAACTAATCTGCACACCCTCTGATAACTCATGGATGGTGATTTAATGATTTCCCCTCACAACTGCACACACATCTGTGATGTTTTTCCCTTCTCAGTTCTGTTGTTACGAGTCTCCCAGAACATTCATCAATATCAACATTTTTCCAGCCATCTCGGTAATGTCTGAACCACTCGTACACTTGTGTGCAGCTCTTACATTCCTCTTCATACACTTTCTGCAACTTTGCGTAGGCCTCCAAGCAGGGTGTCACCATGATAACTTTCTCTATCATGGTCAATGAGACGATTACATGCTACATACCTTCCTTCCAAGCACTGCTGTAAACAGCAGAAGTCAGCTAGAAAGTTAAAATTTAATGCAAATGCACAGCAGAGTTCAAGGTCAATCTGTGCCAAGTGGTTTCACTCTGTGTGCTTTAGCTTCGTTACTATGGTAGAAGTCCAGATACTTATTGATCAGACCTCATATATAAACAAAAAGGGGAGACTGAGAGAGAGAGAGAGAAGAAAAGGTCTCTATTATTCTGCATTTGTATTCATTTTTTTTCATTTTATCCAGTTTCAGCTCATGAGCTGTGGCCATGCTGGGGCACCACCATTTGTATGTTCAAATTACAAGCACATAGTGAAACAATGTCATGAAGATCTATAAATTTATGTATTGAAAGATATATCGATAGATAGTTAAATGAAAGTAAAATAACCTTAGCTAGCAAATAGTTGTGGGTGTAATGCTTTTATCTTCTACATGTTGAAGACCAAAGGCTATAGCCATGCAGGGACACCACCATTTTTTTTTTTGTTTGTTTAAACACTAATCAGTATTATGAGAATAGACAGATACAGAAAGGAATGTGCAGATTTGACAGTTAATTAGCTAGCTAAATAGATAGATAGTTACATAGGTGAGTCTACAGATATATGAAAAGATATGCAGATGGAGAGATATGATAATAGATATACAAGTAGACATGTAGCTGAACTAAACTGAAATGAAAAGAAATAGAAATAATCTCAATCAGTAACTAACTTTGACTGAGCCTTGGTGGTGGTTAGACAGCAAAAAGTGTAGTTTTTTTTTTTTTACATAAGTTTGATCATTTTAATTCATCTTATATTTCCTTAAAATATAAAGCACACCATATCTGTCAAACATATTAAAAGAAGGAAAATAAATAATACCTTCTCAGTTCATTTCAATTATATTTGAAAGTACAGTTTTGATTAAATGATATTTCAAAAGAATTTTTTTTTAATTCTTTACTTGTGTTTAATATAATAAAAAAATGTTTTCAAATATGCTGACTTACACTGCAGAATTTCCACAGGTCCTCGCAGTTTAATATGATTACCAGTCAACTTTATCTTTTATCCTTTCAGGAGTCAATAAAAGAAATACCAATTCAGGGTGAAAGATTGGCAGAACTGTAAGAATTTAGACCATATGCCTTGTGGTTGATCTTTCCATTCTGAGTTCAAATCCTGCCATGGCTTACTTAGATGTTAGACTTAATTCATTGCTTAGTTTAACACTACTACCTGGCTACCTTGATTGCTATTAACAGAATTCACTATTTCGCAAGTATTCAGGTTAGGTTTCTAGTTGAGGTTATCGCCCTCTTTCCCTTACACAAGTTTTAGAGGTCCTCTAAAAAGTCATGGGTGCTGCCTTCCCTCCTGACCATAGAAAAAAAAGATTAAAAATATTTTTTGAAAGTTTCTAAAAAAGAAAGGTAATCTATCAGACACTTTAAAAAATCTACCTTTTCAAAATGAAATAGAAAAGAAAATCTTCTAGCAAAATGTAAGATAATAATGACAGGAATTATTTTATGGCTGTCAAACATCTGTTATAAATAGAGATGACGTATGCTACCTGAAACATGACAAAGCTGCGGCTACCTTAGTAACAGAGACAATATTTGTTGCTTTGTCTTGGTAACTACCTGTTTATAGCTGAGTAGAGTATTATTGAAGTAACAGTGACATTGAATCTATTGACAGGATTAACAAAATATTATCTTACAATCAGGTAATTAACCATTACAGGTTGGGGTAAGGTTCAAAGACAACAGGTTTATAAAAGGCTTAAATGTGACAGCTAATTAAATACATATTTACTTTGTCTCACTCACAGAAATTATCTCCAAGCATAGATACTTGGGTGTTATTGGAATAAAAATCTTCTTCACACAGTTAAAGGACAAGCAGTGCCAATTGGTTTGATGTGATGAGGACAACTGAGCAAAGTTAATGCAGTTAATGGTCGTTCATTCATTTAACATCTATTTTATCATGCTAGCATGGGTTAGATGGAAACTGCTTGAAGCAGCATTTTATGGCCAGATGTCCATCCTGTTGCCAACCCTCATTTGTTTTTCAAGTAGATGGTTTATATACTTCACTGGCCTCTAAACATACAGAGTAACTCATTGTAATGTTAATAAGGAATATAAGCAGGTCAGCATTTCACTCAGACAGTGACAAGCAAACATTCATATACATACATGATCATCGATCATCAAGATCCCTTAATTGATGCAACCAGTCAATGGGGTGCCACTCTAGATGCTTTTCTAGTCAGCCATCACCAGGGGTCTCTGTTCTGTCATGTGTAACAGGTTTACTGTGTAATGACCTATCCAGTCCTTGATGTTGTGAATCCAGAATTTTCTCCGTCTGCCTCTCTTTCACCCTCCCACAGCTGTGCCCTGAAGAATGGCTTCAGACAGGGAGTTTTGGCAGGATACATGACTGTACTAGGTAAGTTTTTGTCTTTTTACCTACACAAGGAGTGGTTCTTGTCAGCCAGTGTATTTATTGACTAGCTGTCTCACAAAGCTGTTCATTTTGTGCTCAGTGTATGGATATGTAGCAGTCTTCTGAAGCACTTGTGCTCAAATGCCTGGATTCTTTGCTTCTATGTCAGTTATACGAGTCCAGCTCTCACATCCATACAAGACTGAAGTCACCAGAAACTTGTACACTTTGAGTTTCATTGGAAAACTAATGGAAATGTTTTTTTCCATATGGTGTTCAGCTTTGTTATGGCAGCAGAGGCTAAACTGTTGTTACATCCTTTTGAGATCTGTTATCTTTGGGTCAAAGTGGTTCCTAGATACTTGACAGTGTCCACTTTATCAAGTCTCTATCCCTTTAGCATGATGTTGATTGCTATGTGTTGGTTTTGTTACTATTAACCAGGATCTTGCTCTTTTCTGATCTGATCTCCATCCCATGTGCTCCTGATACTTTTTCCAGTCTGGTTGTGAGCTCCTATAGTTCTGCTTCACTCCTTCCTAACAGGTCAATATCATCAACAAAGCACAGGTTGGAAAAGGGCCATCCTTCAATGGAAACAGAGGGGTGGTCTTGAACTGTCTCCTGCATAATGTTCTCCAGGAAGATGTTGAAAAGCACTGGAAAGAGAAGACATCCTTGTTTGAACATTCACTGCTGCCCTGAAGAATTTTCTGATGTTGTTCTTCATAAGAACTTCACTGCAGGGGTTTTCTTTCAGTGCTTGGATTACTTCAATGAGGTTATTGTTGAATTTGTAATTCTTCATCCCCTGTTATAACCCATTATGCCAAACATGGTCAAAAGCCTTTTTGAAGTTGAGGAAACTGTGATAGAGGTCAGACTGGTATTGCAGATGTTTCTTAGTGAGCAGTCATGTTAAATATACATATACATATATATACAGTTATATGCAGTCTTATGTCAAATATACATATTCACATATACAGTTATGCATACATCCCAAATGTAGTGTCAATACTCTATTGAGGGCTTCTCTTAAGCTTTGCAAAGTTTCAGCAATTGTTGAGAAGGGCCTGTTTTGAAGGATTCTTTCCTAGCTATGGTAAGGATATGTTTTCGCTAGCTGAGATCCTCAGCAATAGCGAGACATAACAGTCAGAGAAACCATGAGGGCTCTTAATGAGTGCTGCTCATGTTTAACGGGTGATTGGGGAGTGCAATGATGTTTTCTTGATGTGAGCATAACATGACTGCTACATTTCACCTTTTCCTGCTGTACTTGAGAAGTCACGTCAAGCCAAGTAGAATCAGAGTCATCCAGACATAAAGGCATGTCCTTTACAGGTGTTGGTGTCACATAAAATGCATTCATGCCAGTGCTGCATAAATGCACCCATGTTGGTGGCATGTAAAAAGCACCCAGCACACTTGTAAAGTGGTTGACATTAGGAAGGGCATCCATCTGTAGAAACCATACTACAACAGACAATTGGAGCCTACACAGCTCCTTGACTGGCTAGCACCTGCCAAACCATGCAACCCATGCTATCATGGAAAACAGACATTAAACAATGATGATGATGATGGACTTTCACAGACCTTACAGGACTAGAGAAATTAACATGATTAGCATTCTTTATAAAAAGTTCAAGTTGACAACTGAAGGAAAAGCTCAGGCCAAGAGGGAATTCAAAGGGCTGATGTTCCAAAGAGGAAGGAGTGCATAGGCCTGTGTAGGAGGTGGGGTAACATAATATGGGTGACAAGAGGAGGAGAGGTGAGTGAACCAAAAGTGCTTAGGTGAAGGTAGAACATGACAAGCCACCTCCAAGAAGCAGAAGCCAATAATATAGTAGTCGTGATAGAAAAGACAGTGAGGAGACAGCATATCTGTGGGTTTGAGATTTAAATGTGTTGATTACCAACACAGGCCATGGCATGACTAGAGTCTGTGCCACCTGGGCAGCCCTTGAGTTTTCAAACCCCACCACCAACAGACACCAACCTGCACAAGCTTATACAGTAGAACCAAAAGTACCAACCACTAAGAGCAGACCACCTCCTCACCCAACCCTGGCTATGCTACCACCAAAAACACTCCAGTCAGGCAGAAAGTTATTTTGGGGGATGCATGTAAGTATTACATCAGACCACATGATAACAACACCCCACTCAAATATCCTCTGAATGGCACATGGCACACTACTCATCATTCCCTGACTACCACACTGCTCCCTAAATATACCTCAGCAATTACAATTCACCTCAAACAACCTCACTTGATTCCTATACTTCTCATTATTCAAGACAACCTAATTGATATATTAATTCATACTTCAACATCATCATCATCATCATTGCCATTTAACATTTGTTTCCATGCTAGCATGGATTGGACAGTTCAACAGGAGCTCGAAAGCCTGAGGACTGCGCCAAGCTCCACTATCTGCTTTGGCATTTCTACAGCTAGAGGTCCATCTGTACTTTAACATCCCCTGAATGGTTCACTACATTCTATGCCACATGTTCTAACTGCCACATTGCACCCTGCACAACATGTCACGACTAATAACACTTCACCTGACAAACAAAACTTATTCTATCGGTCTCATTTGCCGAACTACTAAGTTACAGGGACGTAGACACACCAACATTGGTTGTCAAGCAATGTTGGGAGTGGGGCAAACACACACACACACATACATGTATATATATATATTCGGTTATATTTATATAAGGGGCATTACTACAGAATAATACCACACACTGGACTTCCCAAAATAAACACATTTAGTACCGAATGCGAGGAAAACAACCAACAGAAGAAGACGACGAGCTGCTTTCAGTTTCTGTCTACCAAATCCACACACAAGGCTTTGATTGGCCCAAGGCTATATTAGAAGACACTTACCCAAGATGCCACGCAGTGGAACTGAACCCAGAACCATGTGGTTGGTAAGCAAGCTACTTACCACACAGCTACTCATATTTTTGACAAACAAAACACAACACATAACACACAATGTGTTCTGAAATCAGAATAAACTATTATACATTTGGTACAAAGACCTGTAAACAATTATAAATTCAGGTCATGATAAACAAAACTGCAGGATAACATTTAACAATGGCTTTACTTACATTCTGTACTGGTTGATAAAGCATTGTGGTTGGGACTAATTGCACGAGAGGTTTTCATTTTCATATCAAGTCACGTCAAACCAAGTGAGATCATAGCCATGACCGATGCCAGTATCGTGTAGCCTTCAAATGTTGGCAATATGGTGTGCTTGTGAAGACATGTTGAGCCAAGTGAAGTCATAGTTGTGGCCGATGCCAGTGGCACATAAAAACCACCATTTGAGTGTTGGGCTTCATGAAGAGAGTGACAGGTGACCAAGACCTTTGGCAATATACTGTGTTTGTGTAGACCTGTCAAGCCAAGTGAGACCATAGTCGTGGCTGATGCCAGTGTCAGATCAATGGTACCCGTGCCAGTGGCACGTAAAAAACACCCACTACACTCTCAGAGTGGTTGGCGTTAGGAAGGGCATCCATCCACTGAAATCTTACCAAATGAGACCAGAAATTGGTGCAGCTCCCTGGCTTAACAGTTTTCAGTCAAACCATCCAACCCATGCCAGTATGGAAAACAGACATTAAATGATGCTGATAATGATGAGAAATATAATGTTACAAATACTCAAAGGAGTAAGTGTCACAAAGATCAATCTGGTATTCTACAAGTTTGTTGATGGATGTGTGCAAGATAATTACACTGTCTGCTGTGAGACAATTACACTAGGGAATCACTTTGTTGTTCCAGCCAACTTCATGACAACATTAGTGACATTATTATTATAGCATTTGATTAGTTGCTAATTGGTTCAAAAGGTAAGCAACACTGTTGACAAAGCTAGTTGATTGGTCTGAAAGGTCATGACATAGGTATATCTACGGACACCAGCAGACATACCTATAGGACAGAGTACAGTTGTTGACAATATAAATATACCAGTTGATTAATCTGAAAGATGATAATGTAAGCAAAGCTGTTAACACTAGTACATTTGGAATGTGATACAGTTGTTGACAAGTGCAAACTGCAAATTTGTAAATTTATGTGAATTACAGGTATGCCATGAATACAAAAACATGAAGTATTTGCTACAGATTTAAGAGTTGTAACTAAAGACTTAATTCTTCACTTTACTGCTACGGGTCTCTGGACCACACAGCCATGCTTGCACCTTTACAAACTTCAACTCAGATGTTCCTGCTGAACATCAGTTGCATTTACCTTGAGATCTTACTAGAATGATGGCTGCTGCTGTTGCTTATCATTTCTGAGTTACTTTAAAAAAAAAAAAACTAAACATATTTTCTAAGTATTAGATATTTTCCTTTCAGTGTGAGATAGTTTTCCATTTGTTGGGGGAGGGTTTTTGGGATTAATTTTATTTTTATTTTCTTAGTCTCTCTCTCTCATTTTCTTTCCTAATATTATTTGTTATTTTTTTATAAGTGTAAAGTCATAAAATTACTTGGAATTTTATATCATATATATATATATATATA
>NC_068982.1:68727312-68729298 GCF_001194135.2 Octopus bimaculoides | reverse complement strand
GTGTGTGTGTGTGTGTGTGTGTGTGTGTGTGTGCACTAATGCAAACACACTATCTTTAAGATAGCATGTTTTACATTGACTTGATATCATTGTATCATATATGCCTATAGTATATATGCTTAAGTATACATACAGTATGCATGTAGGAAGTATGCTAGCAACACATGCAACATGAAGGAAGCCCAAATGTCAATAGTGGAAACCATAAAACAGAGCTATAAGATGAAAAGAACAAATTTATAAAGCAATGAAAAATGACTACCTAAATACTTCAAATAAATTTTAATATATATATACACACACACACATACAGACACTTTGATGCATTTTTAATGCAGTTAGTATTTGTTATTAAACACAATATCATCGTATATAATGTCATCCTATCTATGTTAATGTGTAGTGAAAAATTGAGCCCATCTCATTCACATTATTGTCACCCTTTTGATGCAACCTGAACAAAAGAAGTGTATTGCTTGTATATAACATGCAGCTATACAGTCAAATATTGTTACATACAAAATGAAATGGAAGCAGAGCAAGCCAATATGTAGATATAGTAAAAGTAAATTTATTATTGTTAAAGCAATAGGGATATCTACACAAGTGTGCCCCACCAACTTTGTTTCCACATAACTTTCAGAAAAATGAATATCTTTTGAATGAAATTTTCTACAAATATGCTTCAGATGGTGTAGATTTCGGTTATATCAAAATTTATTGTGAAAATATTTTTCTGATGGATGGGAGAGGAATTTCAGAAAATTCATGAGCCAGCTTTGTATGGGTATTCTTAAGTGAAATTTTCTACTAATACCTTTCAGAATATGTAAATTACAATTATATTGGAATTTGATGTGAAAAGAAAACTGGTAGGCATGCACACAAACATATTGACACACATCACAATTTTTTTTGAAATTTCAAGTTAAATTTCCCAATGTGCGATGCATGTTAGTATATATGTTTTTGAACCCACAAATATTTCTTTTTTTTTTTTTTGTCAGATTAAACTCCAATATAATCGTAATCTACACACTCTGGAAAGTATTTATAAAAAATTTCATTAAAAAATACCTATTTTTCTTAAAGCTTTAAGGAAACAAATCCAACTTGTATGAATTGTCCAAAACTCCTCTCCCTACCAAAGAAAAAAGTTTTGCACAAATTCCAATATAATCTACACCATCTGAAGTGTATTTGTAGAAAATTTTATTAAAAACTATAAATTTTTCTGGAAGTTATGAAGAAACAAAGTTGGGGTGGGGGTGGCACACATGTGTAGGTATGCCAAGCAATGAAATATCAATTTTTAGTAGAATGCCAGAAAAGCATGCAACAGTTGAAAATGTAAAATTCAAAGCAGACAATTGTAAGATGAAATATTGCAAAGCAGTTGTTAACAGAATGTGCATTTAATATTAAAAAACAATAATAAATAAATGAAGAATATTAACTGAAAAAAAGACAATGAAACATAAGCTTTAAAAAAAAGTCATAAAGATATTCAAACATGGTTGCCAAGTAGAAAGTCAAATGACAGGTTATTTGTGTTTGTGCACAAACTTTAGTCTGCTCATGAACACTTCATTCAGGCTGGAGTGAGTATAAAATAGGTTACTGTATATCATTGTGCATGTGTTAGCAGAAGTCCATAATAAACATATATTTTTAAAAATTATATTGAAGACAAGTGCAGGCATGGCTGTGTGGTATGTAGCATTCCGGGTTCAGTCCCACTGCGCGGCATCTTGGGCAAGTGTTTTTTACTATAGCCTCAGGCCGACCAAAGTCGTGTGAGTGGATTTGGTAGACGGAAACTGAAAGAAGCCCGTTGTATATATGTATATATATGTGTGCGTGTGTGTGTGTGTGTTTGTGTGTCTGTGTTTGTCCCCCTAGCATTGCTTGACAACCGATGCTGGTGTGTTTACATCCCCGTCACTTAGTGGTTCGGCAAAAGAGACCGATAGAATAAGTACTAGG
>NC_068982.1:68705129-68727302 GCF_001194135.2 Octopus bimaculoides | reverse complement strand
TATATATATATATATACATATATATATATATATATACATATATATTTATTCTTTTATTTGTTTCAGTCATTTGACTGCAGCCATGCTGGAGCACCACCTTTAGTAGAACAAATCAACCCCAGGACTTATTCTTTGTAAGCCTAAAACTTATTCTATCGGTCTCTCTTGCTGAACTACTAAGTTACAGGGATGTAGACACACCAACATCGGTTGTCAAACGATGTTTTTTCTGGGGAGAGGACAAACACAAACACACACACATATATATATATATATATATATACAACGGGCTGCTTTCGGTTTCCGTCTATCAAATCCACTCACAAGGCTATATTAGAAGACATTTACCCAAGGTGCCACCCAAGGGACTGAACCCAGAACCATGTGGTTGATGAGCAAGCTACTTACCATACAGCTACTCATATTTTTATATAAAGATTTAGAATCAAAATTGAACGTGGTACTTAAGTTTAGGCACCAGAATATAGTATGGTATTACCCAAACAATTCCAGCTGAAGATTGCTCTGCATTTTGCATTTAATGTAATGCTCGCATTACTTAAATAAATAGAGTAGCATAAAACATGCGTACTGCAATAATCTTTAAAATCCATGTTGCTGTTTTGATTTTTGATCACCATATTTTTATATATATAGATATATATTCGTGTGTGTATCTTTGTATCTGTGTTTGTCCCACTACCACCACCACTTCACAACCAGTGCTGGTGCATTTTCATTCCTGTAACTTAGCAGTTCAACAAAAAAAAACCGATAGAATAAGTATCAGGCTTATAAAAAAAATAACTACTGGGATTGATACATTCTACTAAAAATTCTTCAAGGCAGTGCCCCAGCATGGCCGCAGTCTAATCACTGAAACAAGTAAAAGATAAAGATATATATGTACGTGTAAGAGACAGAGACTGTGTGTATGTGTTTACACCTCCTCATTCTGGGATTTCATAATAATTGTAAACAAGTGTCATATTTCCAGTTTCCCATAGGGGAATATTACCTTGCTAGAAAACAAGTGAGAGTTGGTAAGTGGAAGGGCATCTGGCCATAGAAAATCTGCTTCAAGAAATCCTGTTCACCCATGTGAGTATGGAAAAGGGGACATCAAAACAATGATGATGATAATGACTTTATAACAAAATCAGTCACATAACACTGCATAATATCATTCAATAGGTAAACCAAGTGAAAAATAATTTTATCTTTAACCCTTTTGATACCAACCCAGCTGAAACCGGCTCTGGCTCTGACGTCTTGTC
Organism: Octopus bimaculoides; assembly: GCF_001194135.2. Lineage (NCBI taxonomy): Eukaryota > Metazoa > Mollusca > Cephalopoda > Octopoda > Octopodidae > Octopus > Octopus bimaculoides. The sequence continues at coordinate 68,726,025 of NC_068982.1, read as the reverse complement.
TTCATAAGTTCTGAATTAAAATCTTCCACCAAACCTTAGTCTCAATTTATGTTCCTAACACTAGCTTAATGACAACTAAGTTATTTTACTAAATTCTTTGTTATATTTAAAGTAATTGAAAGTAACAAAGAGCATCTCAAAATAAATACAGTAACGAAAGGGTTAATCAAGTTTAATAGAATGCAGTTTGCATGTAAATTGCATATGATTTCATGTGGTTTTAATTCACAAGTATAGTACTTATGGAAGCATACTGGAAGCATAGTTACCATCCCACCCCAATTACACAAGAATGATGTCTCATTTATATTTCACTGTTTATAATATTAACAAATAGTTCAGTGAAATCCTTTCTTGATTCTCCAACAAATACATAATACAAAACAGGTTAGCACAACATGTAAACCTGTTTGAAGTTTTCAAAATTCACTTGCTAGAAAGTACATGATTATTTATGTATGTCTATAAATAGACACAGGCGTGATGGTGTAATTCAAAGCTTTGCTTCCCTACCACATGGTGGTACACAGTAGGTTCAATCCTACTGTGAACCAAGTTGGAAAAGTGTCTTCTATAGCTATAATCCCAGGCCCATATATATATCTTTTATCTTTTACTTGTTTCAGTCATTTGACTATGTCCATGCTGGGGCACCACTTTAAAAGGTTTTTAGCCAAATGAATCAACCCTAGTACTTATTCTATTGGTCTCTTTTGCCAAACCACTAAGTTATGGCGAGGAAACATACAAGAGGTTATAAACTTAATTATGTGTTCATTCTCTACAAACACTTGACAGAAAACATTCAGAGCATTGACTGTTTAGACTTCTTCAGTCAACTGTGTCAGAATTAACTTACACCGCCAAACATTGTCACTTCATACTAACACACAGATGTAGCAAGAAACCTACAAAAATTTCTAAGACAATCAAATCCCATTCAGAACATATACTAATTTGAGTTATGAACTCCCTATAAAAATAGGGCAAACTTCCAACACTAGTCAGAAGCAAGGCAGCTGCAACATAAGCCACGTCTTTCTATTTAACTTTTTGAAGATCAGAGTAAACTGTGAATTTGGCTAAAGCTTCAGATATATTGATAAAAAATATTTTGAGTATTCTCAGTGCATTTTCAACTTCTACTTATCCTATATTTCTACCTGTGTGGAATAAAATAACTTTGTTTTATATATATATATATATTTCATCATCATCATCATTTAACGTCCGCTTTCCATGCTAGCATGGGTTGGACGATTTGACTGACGACTGGTGAACCAGATGGCTACACCAGGCTCCAATCTGATTTGGCAGTTTCTACAGCTGGATGCACTTCCTAACGCCAACGACTCTGAGAGTGTAGTGGGTGCTTTTACGTGCCACCGGCACAAAGGCCAGTCAGGTATATATATATATATATATATATATACATATACACACACACACACATATATATATATATATATATATATATGCTTCTGTTGACCAAATCCACTCACAAAGCTTTGATCAGCCTAAGGTTATAGTAGAAGACACTTGCCCATGGTACAACACAGAGGATTGAACTTAGATCCGTGTGGTTGCAATGCAAACCTCTTACCACACAGTCATGCCTGCACCTTCTTCTCTCTCTCTCTGCTCACATTCATGAATAACAGGAGTGGAAATTAAAAATTAAAAATCAACCATATCAACGCGTAACCAGTGTGGAAGAACCTACAAAAGTCACAGGTGCAACCCTTCATCTTCCTTTAAATAATTAATTCATAATACAAAAAAAAACATTAAAAAATTAGACAAGGAGTTTCTTTCTCATAATAAAAATCAGGTTATATGAGATGCAAAAAATATGATGCTATATGACAATAAAATCTAGGAAATGAATGCAGAAGATTCACAGAAACATGGTTATATGATATGCTAGATGCAATGATCACTCTCAAAAATTTGAATAGTTATCTCAATGCTACAGACCTTGCAATAATAACAGCAATGATGAACTAATATATTCAGAAGATCATATGTTATTTGAAACCAACAATGCATCAAGAACAAGAAAATCAAGTAGAAAGATATGCATGCATAGACATAAACAGACAATACAACTGAAGCAGAATGAATTGGAAATGGCTTGCCGGATGAGTAATGTTAATTTAAGAGAAAAGTCGAACACAAGTGAGTTGAGAAGTAGAAGTCATCAGAAACATTAGTTTTCAGGAGTGATGACAAACTGGTCATCGTCATGATGATGATGACAATGATGATAATGATGATGTAACATCTAGTTTCCATTTCAGCATAGGTTGAACAATTTGACAGGAACCAGAGAGCCACAAGGCTGTATTGTTAATGAAAATGAATGCTGTATATGAGATGCAAAGTGATAGTAGAGGATACCATTAATAGAGGCAGGCCAAGGGAAATTTAGAAAGTAGCTAAGTTAGATATGAGAATATTGGACTTCACAGATGTTACAAAACAAGATTCAAACATATAAAGATACTGTTTTAAAAAGCCAACCGACTTAATATAAGCAAGGAAAACTAGACATTATACTAATATGTGTGGTTTATAAAATCAAACACATTAATTAATAAAAAGCCTCAGCTAACATCTAATCACAAGATATCAATTCAATGAACTGCTGGGTGATGTAATTATTGTTAAATACAAAATGGGGTTTGAAATGAATTTCAACAATGTTTTACACAATGTAAAGTGGTTGGAAAATGAAGGAAAAGAACCTAGAGTAGAGAGGTCTCTTTGGTCTTGTTGAGGTCCTCTCTAGTGCTGTTGCCATGAGGAAACACACTTAATGCACTCAATAAAGATGGTTGGTGCTAAGAAGGGGATCCAGCCAAAGAACCTAATAAAAAAATTTAACATACAAGCAAAAAGATGGGGTATTATACCATCAAGGAAAAAAGTAACTCCAAATAAGAACTGACAATAATCATGACAGCCTTTCCAACACAAACCAACATGGAAAGGAAATATAAAATGAAAATTTCTATATTTAATTTTGTTGTCATTTAAGTGCAGAAAGTTATCACAGCCTAAATGTGAAGAAAGCTTATCCTACCTTCATCCTCATTTTAATCCTGCTTCAGTTAGACAGGTGTCCTTCATTGCCACTGAATTATTGTCTATTAATAGTGTAAGAAATAATAGGTAGATACAGTTGGTGTGAAGGATATAAAAAGCTAATTTTACTGTGTCTCACTTAATGTCACACATTTCTAAATTCAAATTCCACCAGTGTTGACTATGCATTTCCATACTCCGAAATTGGTAAAATAGTATCAGTAATATATTAATGAAGCATGTTCACTCTTTACAATCAGATTTTTTTTTTTTTTTTGAGGAGGGGGTCCTCAGAAAAGTTTATGTTTTCATACAAGATGGTGCATAATTTCTACCTGTGTTCTAATCCATAACAAAGTTACATAAGCCTGAAAATTCAAATATTTAATATGTAGGCTAGATATTACTTTTTATGCTGGCCTTTATCATCTACTATGTTGGTCAAACAAACAAAATTCTGTTTAGATAAAACTATCGAAAATTTTGAAATTTAATTAAATTCAAAGACCACCTTCATAAATAGGGGATGCAATCTATGACAAGGATCTAGCCATATAAACACAGAATAAGCTAGTATATATCCAACTACTACTACACATCTAGATACACAAGAAATACAGAAGACCCTACTAGAGATGAATTTTGCTGAAGACTAAACAAGGAAACCAATTGGAAGATAGTTTGTTAAAGCATTGCCTTGTCTCATAAAACTGGAAACATCTTTATGTTACAGGATACCATTTCTACAAGCTAGATGGGAAAATCTACTATTATGGACTGCATTACCATGAATAACTATACTTCTAATGTTGCAACTGTGAAGAAATCAACTTCAATTCAGGTTAAAATTTGTTATTGATGTGGATCAAAAACATTGTATGGCCATAAAGAATGCTTTAACTGTAAGCTGATAGGACATTTTGTAAAAGTATGTCATTAATATCATCATATTTCAACAGGTAATTTGTGAACCAATGTAATCATCAATATCACCCAGTCAAACATCTAAGTGAAATTTCTTTTGAACACTGAATAAACTCAATCAACAGTGGCCTGTTGGTAGTGATAGTGAATTGTCTTTGATTTATGAAGATATTTCTGAAAAAGCATTCAACTTAATCAGTACAACAACAGTAAACATTGTAGTAAGCAACTGCTACCAAGTTACTGAAGTTTATCTGTGGAATATCTGATTTTAATATCTTATCAATCATTGCAGTATTACAATTTCAATCACTTCAGTTTGAATTTAAAGGTAAATTTCCATGTTTGACCATTTCTGCTGCATATGCTAATCAGAAATTTAATAAACATTTTTGACAAACTTTCAAAACACTGAATATTCAATGGCACTAGGTTCATCAAAATTACAACTGGCCATCTTATACAATCAACAAAAACCTTATCAACAACAGTCACTTGATATTGTGCAGCCAAAATCAATTTCTAAAATAAGCAGCGCTTACATTTTGTCAATCAATTACCCTTTCACATTTGCCTTAAGAAAGCAACTTCTCAAGCTGTCACTCAAAGCTTTGCAGTACTCCTCCAAGTTCATAGTAACTGTAGCACTAAATTTGAGCACTCTGAATATGAGGAATTTTTAAGTAGATAGCATATTCATATGACTGTAGCAGATAGAAGAGATATATTGCTACCCAAAGTGGGAAAAAAAGAGAGAGAATGATGAAAGTGTATCAGGCCATCCCTTCAAGCTACAAGGAAGTGAATACACCACTTTCACCTCTCTATAATTTAGGATACACCATGACACAGTTTCTCTCTCTCTCTTTTTTCAATCTGAGATAGCCATGTGTCTCCTATACAGCAAGATACCTGTTTCTGTCGCTCTGTCCATAGTTTAACCTCTCATCACCTGACACAAAGCCACGCCCCTCAATATTATTCCCTCCTCGGTTGAAGATCTTGTCTTATGAGTTACTTGGTGGCTTCACTTGTGCAAGTGCCATGTAAAAAGAGGCCAGTAAACTCTGTAAAATGATTGGTGTTAGGAAGGGCATCTAGCTGTAGAAACCCCACCAAAGTAGACAGTGGAGCTTAGTACAGTCCTCTGGCTCGCCAGCTCCTGTCAAACAGTCCAACTCATACCAGCATGGAAAACAAACATTAAATGATGATGATGATGACTCATCAATTATCATCAAATGAACAAAAAGAATGATACAATGGAGTTATATAGAAAACTATTTAGTTATGTCTAATGCAAACAAGATGATAAAATAATGGGACAAAGAACTCCACTTGTTTTAATGAATATTTGACTATTGCTTTCTTGAACTGTGGATTTGATTTAGAAAATTTTTAACAAAATGTCATAATATATATTAATCGGAGTGATGTCCTTATCTTGGTTGTTGCTTTCACTACATTTTGGCTTTGAATGTTCCAACCTTTTTCATTGTTTGGGATTGAACTCAGAACCTCTATGGTGACTGCACTGCATTAAGTAACGCCTTTATCCACTTTGGTATGCCCATAGGCAGTGTCAGAGTGAATTTTTTAAGGCTTTTAAACCTTCAATGATGTTTTATGTTACTGTGGAGTGCTGTCCTCATCTTGGGTGTTACTTTCTGAAGGTTGGGGCATACACAGCCGAAAAGTAGTGAAAGTAGCAATCAAGATGAAGACACCATTCCAATTAATACATAATATAAAAATTCCTCATCTCAGAAATACAAAATTGTATTATTCAATCAGAATGGAGCCAACATAAGACATCAATGACAGTTTATAAGCCTTAAAAATTCACTCTGATAATACCTACAGGTATAGTGTAGTGGGTTAAGGTGCTAGTCAATGACTAATTATGGGCATAGCATAGTGGGCAAAGGTGCTAGTTAATGCAGTGCAATCACCTAGAGGCACGAAGGTGAATCACAAGACACCTGAAGAATGTTATAAGTTAAGTAATCAGCTCAAAGCAAAATGCATGACTTTTACATGTTGTTCAACTCTGGAAAGAAAATCAAATGACTTATAAATAAAAAAAGGAGGAAGTTTGACGACAATCAGGCATGGTCCATTCGTTGAAATAATGCGACTGAAAAACTTTCATATGACTACATCTAAAATCAATTTATAAGAGGGCAGCATGATACAGGTCGTTTATCTCAAGCCTCTACATCCAAGACTCAAGATGACTGATGAAAATTGCAAACCTTTGGATACGCTGTTACTTCAAATACTACTACATATACAATTACGATGCACAAACAATTCTAACAGAATAAGAAAAAAACCTAGCTGACATTTCTTTTTGAAAGTGCCCACAACCTTCACAGACTTTCTGAGCTTAGTGAGATTGATGTTATTAATATTCTGCTTAAACTATTGCAAGCTGACGACTAAAGGTAAGACAAAAACAGGGAGGGACCACCAGATGGATGGCTTTCTGGGAAGAGAGGGCTGGTCATAGTGGCTAGTGCAAAGCCTTGTGGCTTGAACACAACATGGGTGATGAGAGGAGGAAAGAGAAGTGAATTAGGAGTACCTGAGTAGACGTGTCTGTCTCAAAATTAAGAGACAGAGGACATTCTAATAGCAGAAAATATAGAAAGAGGAGACAGCACAGCTGTGGGTCAGAGGCTAAAATGTGTCAGTGAGTGATTTTATGCCAGTAAGTCGAGTGGCTTTTCTCTTTATAGTGTTTAGGATGTTTCTTGAATTATCTTATAATTGCTATATTAATTACTAACTACAGAATTGCAAGATCAAGAAGATCCCGTACACATGCACCCTCGTCACTTATAAAAGAAAACTAGACGATACGACTTGACTTTTTAACAACTGTAATATGAAACACATCGAGGTTGGGTACAGAATCTTTGAAATTATGGATTGCAAACAATATTTTTTTTGTTTCTATTACATACTTTTAAATAACAAACTTATAATACAGACAGATCCAGAAATTTAGTAATAAAGGCAAATTATATTAAGTATTTTTAGCTATGTCAACTGCGTAACTGTTAATTAAATGATAGACGTCTGCAGGATAGAGATCGGAAAACCTTATAAGGGATCAAGTTGTTGTGGTTTATAAACAAACGATAGATCAATATTTTGAAAAGAGCATCAGCAGAATATTCCAATGTCTTAAAATTAAATCTTAACCATGGATGTCTATATTTAATCCTTTTTTTTTTATGACTAAATATCTCCCTACTGACTTGGCTTCTTAACTTTCTTCATAATGCATATATTTTTAATGAAATTTTGCAGAATGTCTAAATGATTACGTTGATGAAAAATTTTCAAAAGTTTTATTTATATATTTTAGTCAGAAAAAAAATAAGTCCATGATTTTTTTAACCATTCAGTAACTTGCATATGACCATTGCACAACATTAAAAAAAAACTATTACTTTATCCTGGTTGATATTCATTATCAACATGAAAATGGAAGGCACAATCAAAAATTATTAAACACTTTCAATTTGTAGTAGGCTAAAACGTTAACTTCGGAAGTTTTTTGTCATCTTACTTTCTAATTTTATATTGTTAGTGAACAACATCAATCAGGATAAAGTCGTAGATTTGTGTGTGCGTGGTTTGTGCAATAAACACGATATCGAAAGAAAATTACAAAACATTTATATTAACATAATTGCCATTTCAAAAACTGGGAGTACACCAAACTATAATTATACGGAATAATTTTTATCCACCATTCACAAAATTGCTCGATTAAGGTGCATTATGCATTTCTTTATCAAATAAAGGCTTATTTTCAAAAATACAACGTTAAATAAAACACATATCGCTGAAATAAAGACGGATTCTGGTACAAGTGAATTAAAACTAAATTGTATTGTTTATGTGTACTGTGTTCATTATATTATGAATGAAAGCATAATATTGAAATAAATGAATGGACGGCTGCACAAATGATGGAAGGATGAATGAAAGATGCGTGAAGACGATGATAAAACTTGACAACTGTTAGGCAAAGATTTTAATAAAAACAATAATTAATGCGAATACAAAGTTACAAGCATACAACTAGAAAATTTAATTGCAGGAAAATGGAAGTGAAAAGTACAGTATATTTGTTCCTCCCGCCTTTATTCAAATTTGCTTTTACAGTTTATAGCAGTTAAATTTATATTTCTACTAGTAATTAACTGAATTAACAAACAAATATACACAATTATTAATTATATATTATAAATATAATGAAGTATTTAGAGATTTTAAATTGTTTTTTCTTTCATAAAAAGAATATGTTTTACAAATATATAACAGAGGAAAATAATGGGATTAGCATAAAAGGACACAACATACAGATAGAATGGATCAACGATATTAAAAGGGAAAATAAGATGCGATTTTATAAATAAACAGTCGTGTTTGTTATTTTTTTCTCAGTGTTGATAGGATAAACAAGTGTTGCAATTATTAAAATCCAAAGCATTGCCAGCATTACAAAAGATAAAATACATACACATTTACAAATGTTCTTAAGCAGCACAGAGTGGATTATAGCAGATTCAGGTGGTCATTTTCAGTGAGTTTAAACGAGCACCACCCGAAGATATCTGAAGCTATGTTGGAGACAATTTACACGCAGCCGGGCTGTTGTTAAGGTAAAGTTGTCTTAGCAACAACCGTCAATTAGTCATATTCTGGGTCAATGTGCTCATAATATTAGAAATAAATGTCTTATTAAGATTTGTTCTAAATTTAGTGGTTAATCCTGTTTAATATTGTCGAAACATAAAATTCCTAAATCTGTGTAATAAGTAAACTTTATATTAACAATAACAAACATCGCCATACCAACCATAACAAAGTCGCCATATTGCCGAATAGACATAGATTCGAATTTGTTGCACTAAGCTTTTTCTTGTAAAATGAAATATATAATAAATCATATAATACATAATAACTGTAATTTTTTTAATTATTATTGATTAAATTAGTAAATAAGTAGTAAAATACGTAACGGTGTTTAACATCCTGTTTTCACGTGAGAGTTTGTAAACGAGAGTTACCTCCATATTTGTTGCCATAGACGTTTACGGTTTGATGAAAAAATGTCTACATTGTCACAATTTCTACCACAACCCTCTCAGAAAGTGTACGATCGGGATGACGAAGATGAAGAACGACATAAACTTTACATGCAGCATGTGACTGTAAAGAGCATACGTGCTGCACCTCCGTATGGACACAGGAAGAACTGGATCCCAAGGACTCAAGAAGACTTTGGCGATGGCGGGGCTTTTCCTGAAATCCATGTGGTTCAGTACCCACTTGGAATGGGCCTTAAAAAGTCGAGTTCGAATTCTTTGGCTATGCAACTGGATTCACAAGGAAAAATTAAATACGATGCAATCGCCAAACAGGGTCACGGTAAGGATAAAGTTGTTCATTCTAAATTTCAAGATCTTGTTCCTAAAAATGTTGACGATAATGATCCAGAACTGGAACGTCCAGATACAGAAAAAATTGAGGAAACAACGGAGAAAACAAGACTGGCACTGGAGAAAATTGTTTCCAGTAAAATGTCAGCTGCAATGCCTGTACGTCACGCTGATAAGCAGGCTCCAGCCCAATATATTAGATACACACCTTCACAACAAGGAGTCTCGTATAATTCTGGTGCTAAACAAAGAATTATACGCATGGTTGATGTTCAGAAAGATCCAATGGAACCAGCGCGTTTCAAAGTAAACAAAAAAATTCCAAGGGGTCCCCCTTCACCACCTGCACCTGTTCTTCATTCTCCCAACAGAAAAGTAACTGTTAAAGAACAGCAGGAATGGAAAATACCACCTTGTATATCTAATTGGAAAAATGCTAAAGGTTATACAATTCCTCTTGATAAACGGTTGGCTGCTGACGGTCGAGGTTTACAAGGTGTACACATCAACGAAAACTTTGCTAAATTAGCCGAAGCCTTGTATATAGCTGACAGAAAAGCTAGAGAAGCTGTTGAGATGCGAGCGCAAATTGAGAAAAAAATGGCTCAGAAAGAAAAGGAGAAAAAAGAAGGTAATTTGCGTTTACTTGCCCAGAAAGCCCGTGAAGAACGCGCTGGAATTCGTAGGGAAGAAAAAGAAGAAGAGGTTGCCGAAAGAGATGAACTGCGAAAAGAGAGATCAAAAGACAGACAACGAGATCGTAATTTGGCCAGAGCTGCACCTGATAAACGATCTAAATTGCAACGTGAAAGAGAACGTGATGTCAGTGAAATTATTGCGTTAGGTCTTCCAAATACAGGAGTTGGAGACTCTCAGGAAGTTCAGTTTGATCAGAGACTCTTTAATAGAACTAAAGGAATGGACAGTGGGTTTGGTGATGATGAGGCCTATAATGTGTATGATAAACCCTGGCGCCAAGATCGAAGTATTGCTGATTCGATTTATAAACCATTCAAAAATGCTGATAAAGAGATGTATGGTGATGATCTTGAAACAATTATGAAAACAAAGAGATTTGAAGCAGAGAAAGGTTTTGCCGGAACTGATAAATCACGGAAGCGAGATGGCCCTGTTCAGTTTGAAGAAGATCCTGATCCTTTTGGTTTAGATAAATTCTTAACGGAAGCCAAACACGGAGGACAAAAACGTCCTACTCATGTGGATTCCCGATCCAGTAGTAAAGACTATGAATCAAGTCGAAGCAAACAAAGGCGACGCGAATAATTAATTTTAAGAAGTATGGATTAAAGTTTCATTACAACTCAGATATGTCACAGACGTATTTTTGTCAAACTTCAGTTTCCAAACGTCAAGATAATGAAGAGAGTCTCAAATACTGTTGTTTTCTTTGAAGAAATAATTGAAACTTGAGACATTTTTTTTTTTTTGTAAATATTATCTGTAAGTTGGAAAATAATTTCTATAACTATAAAAACCTGAGGAAGAAAATGATTTCCTCTTTGCTTGTCATATAGGAATTTGATGTACCGTTTTTTGACAATATAGAATAATTATTTATTTTACAGATTTTATTTTCTTTGCTGTACAGTTAAAATACCTCTGACTTATAGTATGTGAATGCTAAATTCAATGTCTCCCATGGAAAGTTTGAGGCTGTGGTTTCATTATATTCTACATTAACAAGCAGACACATGCATGCAAACATTCATGCAAATATGTATTCATGGATACAATTTTATTGTTTGTAAACATCAGTAAGTACTTAAAACAATTCGGTCTACATCTGGTGCCTCTTGTAATTGGTTGAATTAAAAAGGCGGTGTATGTCATCACTGTGCCATATTCCTGTACCGCCAGCTAACAACTACATTACTCGGCTGTAACTCTGGTTTAGATTTACATAAACATCATATCCTACAGTGAATTGAAGCCTATAAGTGACAAATTTTATTTGATTTATTTCTAAAACATCATTCAACATTTTTCCCTTCCATTCCAGCTTTTTTTTTTTCTGAACATTTAACCAATTAAATCAATACATTTCTATAAATATACCAGTCAATTTACTATTGTTTCTCCTCGTTTTTATTCAGTACTCTTCAGTGTGTATATATTTTGTATCATGATATATAACTTAAAATTGTTTCTTAACATTCCACTTTAAGCAAACAAAAGTTGTATCAACTGACTCTGTACAATTTAATTTTGATCATAAAGCTTAATATTTTTGTTTAAATATATTGCTTAACTGAACACAATATCTAGACCAGTACTTATAATCCTATTACCAGTCTATTGGCACCAAACAAGAAAATCTTACATTTCAAGGCCTTCTATGTAATATGTAGAGTAAATCCTCTTTACTGACAAAAGAGTCTTGTGATTCAATTGTGCAGCATTTTGTTAACATATTTAAAGCATGCATATGTCTCTTTAACCATACTATCATTATCATCCATTCTCCATGCTGGTGTGGGTTGGATGGTTTCACATCCAACAAGCTGCAAGGCTGCATTAAGCTCCAACATGAGCTTTAGCATGGTTTCCTGTAATTTAATTCTGTATCTTGTCTTGAAGTATTCCATAATAATATTACATATGTTAAGTGTTCATTCAATCAATGCTGGTATATACGATTGATCAAGTTTTCATTTATCATTACATTTCTACATTTCCATCCTGATTTCATGCACTCCAATATGTTTTATGTTTCCATCCTTATCAGTCTCTGGTATGTTATTCTATTTGGATCAAGAACAACACAAAGGCCACAAAGAAAACATTCTGATGACTTTGATGCCTTTGCACATTCCACTGGTGGGGTTAGTAGAATGCCACTTGGACACATGTCTAGGGTTGATCAACCTAAACTGGGTAGCCTGAATGAGGGTGTGGTGTATGTTATAAAAGCCAAAACACCCAATGATTTTAAGATACAACTACACTAACGATGTGTTCAGGTATTGCATCTGTAGATGTATATAGAACTGGTTAATTACTTTCTCTGATAGTATAATTAAAATAGCCATCAGTTTCAACATCACTACTCTAAGATTTATGATGGCATGCTACTCAGAAATATCAAATACATTTCTTTGTTGGCACTTGCATTATTTTAGGACTGCAATTGTTATTTTTCACTGTTGTAGTTTTCCTAAGAAATTTAATAGAATGTCTTTTCCTTTCATGAACATGTAGCTATATATTCACTGTTACCAGAGTTGACTTAACCTTTCATCCATCTGGTGCCAATTAAATCAATTGTACCCATCTTCTAAAATGTGTGATCTTGTGCCATGTTAGAAATCCTTATTATTTCCTCAAATAGTCTACTGAAGTGCTAATGTAACGCTCTGTTTATGGTTATAATATACCTATGTTATGTTTTTTAAGGTATGCTCTCCCAAGAAAATTACCATTTGTAGCTGACTTATATTTTATATCACAATTAGTGAACAATAAGCCAATTACTGGTGCACTGCATTTATGATGGTGAAATGACATGGGAATGTCTGACACGGGGTATTTTTATTTAAAAGACCCAGTTTTTTGTGGCCAGTGCTTCCAAACCATGCTGGCATGGAAAGTGAATTTATGATGATGATGAGAAATATCTTTGTATGTAGTTATTAGTGAGAGATTATCAGTCGGGGCAAAATACCTTATAAGCTCTCTGTTAGTACACCAGGCTAACAATATTGTTTAGATTAGTGAAGACCTCTGCAGACAAGGTCTGAAGTTATAGTTCATCACCATTCTATATTGTAAATTCATGGTTGTGTTCCAGTTATACTGTATTTTTACATAGTGATATATGAGACAAGGTATTAATAATGGTCATTACATATTTCTTTATATAGATATACATGCATTGTAAAGTGTTAGCATAAAGGAGATCCAGCCATGGCCAAACCTGACATTGGAGCTCAACACGGTACTGCATCTCACTAGATCCTGTTAAACCATCCAAGCATGCCGACATGAAAAATGGGTGTTAAGTGATGATGATGATGACACATGGCATGGTTTTGTCAGACCCCTTTAATTGCATTGAGAATATGGCTCTCACTCTTGTGCAAGTATCAGAAAATATGCATCCAGTGCTATCTGTTAGGTGTGGGTTGAGAGTCTTTTAGGCTTGCTGGTCCCACATAAACAGCAACTCATAAACTGTAAAGCAGTTGGTGCTTGGTATTAGAAAGCCTTAGAAACCAAACCAAAAAGGAAACTCAAGTGAAACAAGCCCCCTGGCTCTAACCATCATGACCCATCTAACCCATGCTGGCATGGAAAGCAGATGTAATAGATAAGGATGATAATGATTATATATATATATATATATATATATAATCCCACTTTGCAGTACTTTCTTCAAGTACTGCACTGTGGGATTATAACCTGATGGTTGAAAAGTGAGCTTCTTAACAACACAGTTCTTAGAAGTTCTTTAGTTTTTATTTCTACTCTATAAAATTGGATTTTTTTTTTTACACACATATGTTTTATGTTTGTTTTTTCCAATCTAACAAATATGTTTTGTGCATTGTTTTACAACCAGATACTATTCCTGATGCTAATCCTTACCTGTTTTTCAAGTCAGGAATCTCTTATTCCATACAGCTTCGAAAACATGAACTGAGCAGACATGTTATTGACAGAAGTACCGACAACAACACTGCTTGAATATCTACAATTTGTCGCTCCCAGGCAACATCATACTTTATACTTTCCATTTTTTGCTCAAAAAGAGACTCCCTTTGTCTCTGGTAGAAGTTGTAGCCACCATGTTCTTATTCTAGCTACTATTCTTTCAGAATACCCTCCACTGCTACTTCAGTCACCTAGGTAACAGAAGTTCTCAACTACTATGAGAGCCTCCAAACATTGAAAGAATTTATCTCACAGGTGCTCTAACTACTCTTGTATGTATGTCATTGTTTTTTGTTTTTCTACCAGCCTACCTGTGATCTCAGTGTATGTATTATGCACCCATAGTTCACATTGAGTACACCATATGGAATTCTTCCTTACTCCTTTTCCAGTAACAGCATGGCATTTCCCTAGTGGTTACAGAGTTTTATCTTTTTTCCTACTTAACTAAAATCTTCAGTAATTCTGAGGTACATGGGAATTAAATTTTCTTAAATACCCAGGAGCTCTCTTGAGGTTGTGGATAGTTTTTGTTACCTAGGGACCAAATTAGCAGTGGAGGAGTATGTTCTGAAAGTATAGTTGTTAAAATAAGAAGAGGATGGAGAAAGTTTAGAGTTATTACCTCCGTTGACAACAAAAGGCTTCTCTCTCAGAGTGAAAGGCAGCTTGTATATGAAAAGCTATGCACCTAGTAGTGAGATGTGGGCCCTAAATGTAGAAGATATGTGAAGACTGGTGAGGAATGAAACTAGTATGCTCCAATGGATGTGCAGTGTCAGTATGCATGCACAAGAAAGTGAAAATGTGTTGAGAGAAAAGTTAGGCATGAGAGGAATCAGATTTAGTATGCAAGAGGAACAACTATAATGGTTTGGTCATGTGAGTGATGCACATGGATGAGGAACCTGTATAAAAAGAAAGTTCCAATCACTTAGAGTAGATGGAACCTGCAGAAGGAGACCCAAGAAAGACATGGAATGAAGTAGTGCTTTGTGGAGATGACAATGGACCAAGCTGTCTGGTGATATGAGGTTCTTGAGAAGACCTGCCCACCTCAACAAAACTAAATTCTGGAAGCACTGTGTATTGTATGCTCTCCACATGTAACATTAATCTCCCTCCTTCCTAATGAACCAAACTATCATCCTATACGACACACTCTCACCCACTGCTGCTTTGTCATACTTCTCTCTCCTGTTGTAGCTCTGCCAACTGTTTTGTTTCTATCCTACTGCTACCAATGTTCACCACTCACTGCATTCCCCTTCCCCTACTACTCTCCTTTTTTACTCTCTCATGAACTCCCTGCTTGCTCACCTTGTCCAATACTTTGTATCACTCCACCTACATTCTCCTTCATGTACCTTGAGGGTATGCCCTGGCACATCTTCACCATCATCCTCTCTCTCTCTACCTATGGTAGCCATGTCTCTCTGCAACAACAAGACACCTGTTTCTGTCCTAACATGGCTTAACTTCTCATTACCTTACCTGGCACAAAGCCACCTCTCTCAATACTGCTCCTCCTTCAGTTGAGGGGTCTTTGAAGTGGTTTTGCATATTACTTGGTGATCATGCTAGTGCTAGTGCGGCATAAAAAGTACACAGTACACACTGTAAAGTGGTTGGCATTAGGAAGGGTATCCAGCCATAGAAACTATGCCAAAACAGACAAGAACTTAGCACAGTCTTCTGGCTAGCCAGTTCCCATCAAACCATCCAATCCGTAACAGAATGGAAAACATGTTAAGTGATGATGATGCATCTCAATTCTAGGTTTCATTTTCACATCTGGAATATCTTCCCTAAGTCCCCTACAGACTCCTACAAATACAAGGTCATCAGCATACAGTGTGTTCCCATAGACAGCTTGACATTGTTCTGCAATCCGGGGTACTTTATGCCTCTGATCATCTTATAGCAAAACCCCTTGTTTTCACTCTCTCCCTGTGCTATGTAAACTTGTTTTACTTTTAGCTATTTGGTATTACTCTTTGTTGGTCCTTTTCTTCCAGTTAGATTTCCTTTCAAATGATTCTAAGCCAAAGCAGTGGACTAAAACTGAATAGTGCACTCATTATGTTCAAAATATTAATTACTATGAATGGGACCAGTTATTTAAGAATCCTGTGATCATCATCATCATTAGTTTAAAATCCACTTTTGAATGTTTGCATGGGTCAGACAGGATTTGTTAAGGCAGTTTTTCTATGGCCAGATATCCTTCCTTGCCAATCCTCACCTGTTTACTGGCAAGGTAATATTTCCCCACCAACGCAAGTTTTTCACAGATGACTGGAAACAAAGAACATCACTTGATAATGCTCATTTGCAACCATTACTTGATGTCAAGACGAAAACATACCAACACAAATACGCATGTACAATGTACTTCTTTCAGTTTCTGTCTACCAAGCACACTCATAAGGCATTGGTCAGCTCACAACTAAAGTTGAAGACAATTGCTGAAGGTGTTATGCAAAAGTCACATGGCTGGGAAGCAAGTTTCTCAACCACAGCCACATCTGCACCTACATGAAGAAATATTTATCTTTCATGTTCAAGAGTCCTTTTTTTTTTTTTTTCTTCAAATTTTCTAATTATAAGGAATATTTTAACTATTTTACATTTTTCAAACTATTGGATGATCTGGAAAAAAATAAAAATAAAATCAAGTTCTTGACATTTTATCTCTGGTATGTAGAGACACTGGAGCAAAAGTCAACAGATGAATGCTTTGTACACATCTCAGAGTCTCTGCTAGACCTCTCATGACCAAGGAACAAAAATACATAATTTTCTGGGTCGGTGGAGTAGGTATTCTGTTAACAAAGAAATAGATAAAATAGTTGAGGTAATCAGAGTATGTGATTCTCTACTACTTTGGTAGTCATGGCCAACACAACAGTGACATCTCTACATATGTACCACAATCAGGGCTTATAAATAGAAAGACTGCTTCTGTGAAACCACCCAGCAGGCTACCTTGAGAGTAAATTACAACAATCTCATCATTGCAGGTGGCAATTTTAATGGAGATGTGCAGGTATGACTGTGTGGTTAAGAAACTTGCTTTCTGACCGCATATCTTTGGGTTCAGTCCCATTGTGTAACACCTTGGACAAGTGTCTTCTACTGTAACCCTGGACCAACCAAAGCCTTGTGAATGAATTGGATAGAAAGAAATTGAAAGTAGCCTGACATATAGTATATGTATATATATATATGGATGTATATATGTACATTTATGTATATATATACAAAAGTAGATGTATCTATGCATATATATATATATGTATAGGTAAGTATATATTGGATCGTCCCATAAATAATGCGTTTTTGTTCAATTGCATGAACTAAAAGTTAGAGGGGATTGGGATAAACTACCTGCATCAACTTGCTATAAAAGCAGGTAGTAATTTTACCTTGTCCTTATTCTTGGTGCTAGGTTTGAAGAGTGCAGTATGATTTTAACAGTTTTTTTTTTCAAAGCTATAATGGAAGTCACAAAGTATATTCGGCATATTTTGGTTTATGAGTTTAATAAAGGAAAGTGCAAGGAATATTAATTCAGTATATGAGGATCGTACAATAAATGTAAGCCAGTGTCAATGGTGGTTCCAGAAACTTCAACCTAGAAGATATGCCTCATCCTGGGAGATCTGTAGAGTTTGACGAGGACATCCTGCAAACTCTGGTAGAACAAAATCCTGAGGAACTAACAGAGAAGCTTGGATTTGGTCATTCAACCATTCATCGACACCTGCATGCCATCGGAAAAGTCAGCAAATTTGGTCAATGGGTTCCTCACAAATTTCCAATTCTAATCATGTGCAGAGAATGAATGTGTGCTCTTCTTTGATGTCATGTCTCACAAATGAACCTTTTTTGGACCGAATAGTGACTGATGATGAGAAACGGGTTCTCTATAAAAATGTCAAGCGCCAAAGACAGTGGGTAGGGAAAGGAGAAACACAGGCTAAAGAAGTTCTTCACTCACAAAAGTGTTATCTGTTTGGTGGGATATGGAAGGTTTAGTCCCCTTTGAATTTTTAAACCCAAACAAAATGATAACAAAGGAGATCTACTGCGAGCAGCTTGAGTGGCTTAAGTCAGCGCTAGAAGAAAAACAACCATCTTTGGTTTCAAAATGAAAGGTGTTCTTCCATCAGAATAATGCTCGGCCACATACAGCAAGGATAATATTCCAAAGGCTGGAGCAGTTTGAATATCCACCTGACATTGCCCCATCTGATTATTATTTATTCCGCAGTCTTCAAAATCATTTGCACAGAAAAGATGAACTCTGTAAACGAGGTTAGAACAATACCAGAGGAGTATCTTTCATTATGGACAAGTGAATTTTAGAAGAGTATTGTAGAAAATGAAGGAGAGTCTAATTTAGATTAAAAAAGAACTTTGTTTATCTTAATTTTGAAAAATAAAAGAAGTATAAAAACACCACATTATTTAGAGGCTGACCCAATATATATATATATATATATATATAGGGTGTTCCAAAGTCACTGATGGATTTCAATTTTTAATAACTTCCTTAACTTCACAAATAAATGCATCAAATAAGCCTGCATGGACATGTTTTTAACTGGAATGAAATTTGCATGCAGATGAACAAATAAGAAGCAAATGAGGACCACATTGCAAGATATCCATGCTGCAGAAGCATATGTTCAACTAAGATATACTGTGTAAATGACTGTAATAATAAAAACTATATAGATGTATAATTCTCCTTATTTATTTGAATTGTCTATATATATATATATATATCATCATCATCATCATTTAACGTTTGCTTTCCATGCTGGCATATGGGTTCAACAGTTTGATAGGAGCTGGCCAGGCAGAAGACTGCACCAGACTTCTGTGTCTATTTTGGCATGGATTTTACAGCTGAATACCCTTCCTAACACCAACTACCCTGCAGAGTGGACAGAGTGCTTTCTATGTGGCATGAGCACAGACAATGTACAAGCAGACAAACAACTGGTATCAGGTCAGATTATAACATTTATATACTCATACACTGCTATAAAATTAAGGTGGATATATATATATATATATATGTATGTAATGTACTGTTCCATGGTTGAAAATTTGGCAAAAAAAGTACTCTATCTGGTGAGAGATAAATATTATTTATTTAACAGGCACAATGCATGCATTTAAGTGCTACTAATAGTTTCATATATATTTCAGATATTATGTCAGATGACGTAAGATAACAGGTATATACAATTAGTGCTCGGGTTGATTTCATGCCTGAACTACAACTTAAAATGCGAGGAAGTTATAGCTGTCAAATGAAGATTGGCTATAGGTAGTGTTCCAGTTGAGCTGGTACAAGTATAAACATACAGACAGGCAAATAACTGGTATCAGGTCATATGACATTTATGTATTTATACATTAATATAACATGATGGTAGAAATGAATGTTGCAGGAGTTTCCACCCTTGTTATATCAATGTATAATTATGTACATGGCATAATCTGACCTGATACCAGTTGTCTGCTTTATTCTATTACACACACACACACTTATATTATTAAATAATAAATCGTATGGTATACACCGGGTAGCTTACTGGTAAAGCATGTTCACTTTCACAGTGTTTGCTTGGAATTTGATTAATGAGAGAGATGGAATATTAAAGACACAAGAATATTTATTGATCACTATAATTGCTTTGACCCCTCTAGCATCGATCCGTTATGGGTAGGATACTGAACAACTGGTTTTGGAGTATCCATAAGTGTAGATGTGTCTCTTTAAGTGATTACAAATATGTGTATATATCTATATATATATACAGAGAGAGAGAGAGAGATAATGATACATATAAACACACTTAGGCTTGATCAACTGCCAGTGGGATAAGCTGGAGGTAGTAGATAGCTTCCATTATCTAGGTGACTAAGTAGTAGAGGTGGATGATCTAAGAGTATAGCTGTGAGAATAAGATCAAGCTGGGCAAAGTTCAGAGCACTCCTACCTGGCAATAAAGGGTCTCTCTCTCAGAGTGAAAGGCATACAGCTATGCTACAATGCAGTGAAACATGGGCTGCAACAGCCGAGGACATGCATAGGATTGAAAGAAATGAAGCCAGCATGCTTCACTAGATGTGCATTGTCAGAGTGTAAGAAAAGTTAGGCATGAGGCATCAGATGTGGTGTGCAAGAGAGACAACTGCACTGGTATAGTTGTGATGTATCTGAATGATGACAGCTACGTAAAGAAGTGCCAATCTCTAACTGTGAAGGGAGCCTGTGATAGAGGTAGACTCAGGAAGACATGGGAGGAGGTGGTGAAGCATGATCTTCGAACTTTGGGCCGCACAGAGGCAATGACTAGTGACCAAGACCTTTAGCAATATGCTGTGCTTGAGAAGACTCATCAAGCCAAGTGAAATCGCAATCATAGCTGATGCTGGTGTCACGTAACTGGCACATAAAAAGCACCTTTTGAGCATTGGGCCTCACAGAGGTATAGTGGCTGAACTCTTTTTGAGTGTTGGGTCTCACAGTATCAATGACCAAGACCTTTGAAGCATCTTTTGAGCGTTGGGCCTCACAGAGGCAAAGTGACCGAGCTCCTTTTGAGTGTTGAGCCTCTTGGAGGCAATGACCGAGACCTTTGGCATTATGTCATGCTTGAGAAGAAGACTCATCAAGCCAAGAAAAATTGCAATCATGACAGATACCGGTGTCATGCAATTGGCTCATA
>NC_068982.1:68696985-68705119 GCF_001194135.2 Octopus bimaculoides | reverse complement strand
GCTTGGCATTAGGAAGGGCATCCAGCTATAGAAACCATGCCAAATCAGACTGGAGTTTGGTGCAGCCTCCCAGCTTGCCAGCCTTGGTCAAACCATCCAACCCATGCCAGCATGGACAACAGACGTTAAATGATGATGATGATGATGATATACACGTAAATATATATAGCAATATTCTTTCACTTGTTTCAATCATTTGACTGCAGCCATGCTGGAGCACTACCTTTAGTCAAACAAATCAATCCCAGAACTTATTCTTTGTAAGCCTAGTACTTATTCTATCGGTCTCTTTCTTGCCAAACCGCACTTACAGGGACATAAACATTGGTTGCCAAACCGCAGTTACATGGACATAAACAAAGTGATGGTGGGGGGACAAACAGACACACACACACACATACATATATATATATATATATACGACAGGCTTGTTTCAGTTTCCATCTACCAAATCCATTCACAAGGTTTTGGTCAGCCCGAGGCTATAGTAGAAGACACAACCATGTGGTTGTGCTTCTTACCACACAGCCAATTTATAGATATATGGAGAAACAAAATCTGAAAATATACAGAATATGAACAACCTGCTATGTAGGGCTTCATACCTAGAAAAAAAAAAATTACAGAAGCATCAATAACAATTCAAACCCTTGGAGAGGAAAGCCTTCCCTCAGGAAGATGAGATACTAAAGCAAACGAAAAGCAGTGATCCAACTTGAGAGAAGCAGAGAAGACAGCCCAGAGTTTAGAAAAGTCATCAATGGCCTATGCTCCACATGGAACAAAGGTCTGAAATAAGGTTTATTTTGAGGTAAATTTGGTTGCTATTTTTCCCAGACCAGTTGACCTCATAATAGCTTGTTTGTTGGTTCCAAGGCATCTATTTACTAGGGCTACATGAACAGCAAAAAAAGTTAGAGTGGAGAGCACCAGCAATGATCTATGCATACAAAATTCCTTTTGACATTGTTAGAGAAGAGTTAGTTAAACAGGAGCACAATGCTATGATGGTGAAGCCTATAATTTTTCTGGAGCATTGTATAAGTAACAAGAGCTTCAATAGCTTGTGGTGGTGAATTCAATATCTCTTTTTCACCTATAAAGAATGGTTTTTATGTTTCACTAAGATGGACTGAAGCTAAGATTAAGGATATAGGCTAGCTGATGACATGATACAAATCATTGCACTTTTGGTTATTAGTTGGACATCCTATCATATCATCAGTAAATACAATTGAAAACTTGAAAATTTTATTTGAATTTCGGAAGGTGCTGGTGAAAATGGTAGAACACCAGACTAAAAACCTTGCCGTCTTCAGATTCACTGCATTACATTCTTTGTATGGATTTCACGAAGGTTAATAAAATATATACCTGACATGTACAGCATAGTTAGCAGTCACTCACAGGTGAGTATGGCTTAATGACAAATACCATACTTCCGCTAATTGCTTTAAGTATCTATGTAGTCTCGAACAGACAGGTACCTCTCGACCCCCCTCGTTGACTCAGCGAAACATCCAGGATGTCACAGTTGGAAAGAGAGAGGGCTTCACCAGTACCATGGATTATTCTTGTGCAGCTGAGTAGATTATAGCAACGCAAAAGAATTGTCTTACTCAAGGACACAATGCGCCCCAGTTACCAGGAATCGAACCCACGACCTTACCGCTAGGTAACGCGCCTTCACACTGAGTCGATTTTTTACTTTGTGGCATTGTGCTGATGTAAAAAATAATTATTAAAATATCAGATTATTAGTGCTATTGCGCTGTTTAAATATTCTAAAATTATTCTGTAAACAAAAATCCTAATTTATATTTTCGTATCGAAGAGAGAGAAGCTGGACATCACCTTGGAACGACTTTTATAAGAGTTACTTCCCTTACAAGTAATCTCCTCGACTCCAACTAAAAATATGGCTTCGTTTCGAAACTTTAACCGAGCAGTTTCTGCTCTTCGATCAGTTTCTTCGGTCAACCAAATAAGAAAAATATATATTGGACGTCCATTAGCTGCATGTAAAGTATCATCTCGAATTTCTCCTCAGTATTATTTACTTTATGTCTTTGTTTTTACTGGATTATCAAACCATCTGTTTATGACCTTGGTTAACAATATATTTCTTTCTGAAATACTTGCTCCATTCGTTCATTATATGACATGATTTCTTATTTATTGATGAGAATAAATTAGGTTATTATTTTTACGTGCTTAACTCAATTCTAAAGCATAATTTAAATACTGGTTCATATTTTTTTTAATGTACAAAAGCAAGTTTAAATAGTCTATTTCAAAGTGTATGTTTATGCAACTAAAATCGGTTGCTGTTAGAGATACCAAAATTATATTTTATCCTTTCTCACTCACACAGAAGCAGTAAACTATAAAAGTTTGCAAGATTAACAAACACCAGATCATCTAAACAATAAATTTACTCGAATATGATTCATTTTGTTATTTTGGTTCGTCTTTCATTTAGGATTTGTATATTGTTGATCTGTCAACACCTAACTTCATTTAACAACAATGATTTAAAAGAGATCGTCTTTATAGTGTTAAAATTAATTTATGTTCGGTTTCAATGAGCACTAAAATGTTCTCAAAAGCCTATGTTTCATTTCAGAATCTTTACTATCTTAGTCACCTTTTCAATAACTTTAGTTGTTTATTTCCATATAACTTTTCACATACCCAAGGACACTTGGCAAAGTTTTCATTTCTTCAGAGTTAAAAAATACTTCAGGAACAACCGTTAATCCTTTACCTGAATATTGTCCTCACTAACCATAACATTTCCACCCATCTTGAACTGCAGCTACTCATAACATCATCATTTAACGTCCGTAATGAGTTAGGCGGTTCCACCTGGCCTGAGAGCTGTGTTAGTCACCCCTTTCTTTTTTAATGGCCCAAAACGTTATTTTCTAAACTTTAGACAATTTGCTTTCCTGTTTTGTACTGGTATCTAGTATTTTCAAAAGAACCGTATTGTTATGCTGCCGAAGTCAATAAAATAAATACCAGTATCTTTTGGGGAGCTGATAAAAATAAGTACCAGTTGAATACTGGGGTCGATGTAATTGACTTCCCCTCACCCTCAAAATTGCTAGCAAAGTTGTGTCAAAATTAGAAAGAAGTATTATTACTGCAGCAAGCTGGCAGAATTGTTGGCATGCCAGGAAAAAATGCTTAGTTGCATTTTCTCTGGCTTTGCTTTCTGAGTTCAAATTTAGCTAAGGTTGATTTTTGCCTTTCATCGTTTTGAGGTCGATATAATCAATAAGACGTCTCCCCTAACAGTTTCAGACTTTCTGTCTATAGTTGAAAGGTTTATTGTTGTTGTTATTGTTTTATTTTTTAATTATTTTAGTCAGAGCAGAAAGCATCACTCTTTACAGCGTCTCCAAAACCAGTGGGTGGGAGAGAATAAGTCCAAGTACTTACAACAAAGTGGAGTCTACTGAAAGCACCTAATTAGCCAAATGGGGGAGTTAAATCAGCAGTAAGATTTGAATAAAGAAAACAAAGACCTGAAACAAACACCTAAAGGTATCCAATGTTTTTACAGTTCTGCCAATCCAGTGCCCTGACTGTACTGTTTTTATCAATCCCCTAAAGGAGGAAAGGTAAAGTAGACCATGGCAGGATTTGAACTCAGAACATAGAGAATTGGAATAAATATCATCAGGTATTCTATCCAATGCTCTAATGACTGCCAGTTTACCATCTAGATTCAGAGACAGCAGTTCTGAGTGATTCTTTAATAATAGTCACAATTTGGAAATAATTCTAATGCTGTATCATTCTTTGAACCAACAATAGTGAAGTAGCATCAGCTCTGTTCTAGAAGAAACAGCCCCATGTCTGTAACTTCACTATATTCAGCAACAGTAATATTGTCTTAATGTCCATTTTCCATGCTTGCATGAATCAGATGAAATTTGTTGAGGTAGATCTTCTATAGCTGGATGTCCAGCATGTCACCAACCCTCTCCTGTTTCCAAGTGAGGTAATATTTCCCCGTGGCTAGACATGATTTCACAGAAGGCTGGAAGTGAATAACACCACTTGTATGATGGTGATGCTTGTTTACAACTTTTGTATGATGTCAAGGCATAGAGACACACCCATATTATATACAACTGGCTTCTTTCAGTTTTCATCTACCAAATCTACTCAAGGTTGACCCAGGGCTATTGTAGAAGATACCTGCCCAAAATGTTATGCAGTGATCTGAACTTAATACATGAATGGAAAGTAACCATAACCACACAGACATACCTATTTCTAAAATTTCATTTTTACAAGATTTCTTACATTTCTTTATGTATTTGTTATTTTAGACTGGAACCATGATTGGCAACCCGAAAAGTTTCCTGAAACTCCAGAAGAAAGAGCAAGAGCAGCCAAAAAATATGGTCTTCGACTTGAAGATTATGAACCTTATCCAAACGATGGTACTGGCCTAGGAGACTATCCTAAGCTCCCTCCTGTTTCAGCTGAGGGTAGAGATCCATATGTGAATTGGGATATGCCTGAACTGAAGAGAAATTTCGGTGAACCAGTAAGTGATACAGTTTTAAATAAGCACTATTTTGAATTTCAAGTTAATATTTTGACCTACTAACAAACAGTGAGTTCAAAACTTCCTATGCTTGTTGTGTTATTGTGTGTCTTGAGAAGATAGGTGAGCATTAAATGTACACAATCATTTCACTTATTGTGTCATGGAAAAATTCGATGCAAACTTATAAAAGATTTTAAAGAGACTGTTTGGATGAAGAAATAAAATAATAATATTTCAGATAAAGGATTAAAATAATTGTTACATTTCAGATGCATGCAGAATCTAACTGGTTGACTGAAGATAGGATGAGCCCTGATGTTATTAATAATCTACGTTACTCTCTGTAAGTGTTAATATTTCAAATATGTTAACTGATTTCTCGGGTTAGTTGATTTGGCGTGTAAAATATATAATTAACCCTTTTGATATTAACCTACTCTAGATACAAACTTCCTGTTGTAAAGTCATCTAAATTAAAGCCTTCCATAAAAATTTCATGTTAATTTATGTTCCACACACCAGATTAATAATGACAGTTATTTTACTAAAGTCATCATTATTTTAAAATTGGCTAAAACTAGTCAATGTTTTCATTGATTGTGTAATATATTTCTATAATTGAGAAAAAGTCATTTCAGATTGCAGTTTGGAGTAACTTCTCATAATTTTTTCTAATCCTCCCAGAATCAAAATAGCTTCACTAACTTTAATGAGGTGACTACAGTTATAGTAAGAATGTTTGATATTCTACCAGCTGACTACACTCATATTTTCAGGGTGTAAAAACTATGATATTGTATGTCAAGCTTCAATTTATGATGTGGTAACTGTATATTAATGTACCAAAGTGAGGTTTGGGCAGATGTTTAGACATGTGGATGATTCTATATAATGTGTATTGGAAAGTAATATTTATTACGTTAAAGATGACAAAATGATATTGCTTACAGAAGAAACTTGTTAGAAACTACTGATTGAAAATATTAGGTGATACATTTCATGACTGAGTTATATTTTTATTACAGCTTAGAAGATGAAAAAGGCAGCAACCATTAACTTTAATGGGCTTCTGATGTAGGTGGAGGAATAAATCACATCTCATGAGTTGCAGCAGTAATTCATGAGCTGTGATCGAAGATAGATGTAAAACAGTCTAGTGTAATGTATTTCTCCTCAGACTACAAACCTAGCCTGAATGTTTGCAATAAAGTGGACTCTATTGAAGGCATCCAAAAGCTAGGTGATAGTGTTAACCTGAGATCAGATCTACCACCAATGGACAAGCACAGTCCAATGTGCTTCCAAACAGTTGTATTTCTACTCAGTTTAACTCACAAAGCTTGGGCTGATTTGAAGTCATGATAGAAAACACTTGCCCAAGGTCCCCAGCACTGGGATCAAAGCAAAGCAACGTGATTGCAAAGTGAACTTCTTAACCACATGGCTAAGCCAGAAACCAAATTGGTATCATGCTAAAGAGAGGTTAGAATCAAATTATTTAGGACTTAACTCTTTAGCTTCTAAACCAGCCATATCTAGCCTGAAAATTTTACCTGTTTTATGGTCAAACACCTACCCAACAATGTCATTTAAAAACTAAACAATCATACCATCAAAATGTCAAAGCTACGACATAATGCACGATTAATTCAAAACAAAGTAAACAAACATTATATTTGACAGTAATCCGAATGCTAAAGGGTTAAAGGTGTTATGGTTGAGGTATTAAATAAAGATTCGTTTGAAAAGCATTTGTTTTGTTAATATGTGCTAGTAATAAGGTATTTCCCCCTCCACATATACACTTGTATAATACATCTTCATTAATGGTCATTATTTACTTGTATTTCTAGAAAAAAGCAAGCACTGGTATTTTTTGGAATACTAGGAGGTGTAGCATTAACAGCTTACTTGACATCTTCAGTTGTTTTACATCCAGCTGTTGTAAGTATGAAACTTTTTTACCTTTTTACATTACTGATTTGCTTACCAGATTTTATAATGACATAATTATGAACTCTCATTTATCAATTATTGGTATAACAATGTGTCAACACAATTATTCAAATCTAATGGCTTGAATTTTCAAAACAAATCCTGTTTAAATAGTTAATAAATATATATGTGTGTGTGTATTTTTCCAGTGTACAAATAACACAGAAAAATAAATAAATAGTTACCAGGGTAGCAAAAATTCACATAAGTGCCAAGGATGTTACAGCCTACTTATAAAGGTAGAAATTCCAGGGTTAAGTGAAATGTTTTTGTATAACATATCAGGTTATCCCATAAGTTCTGCCTGAATTTTGAATAAAGAAAACAAGTGATCAAATGTTATATTTAATTGAAATTTAATCATCAATGTACTTTCCCTGACTATCTATGACTTCCTTCCATCTATTTACAAGCTTTTTAATCCCATCAATGTAAAACTTTTTTGGTTTTAAAGTGAAGAACTCTGAAATGTCAGTTTCGACCTCCTCCTGGCTTGCAAAAGCTATGTACCCCAAATGATTCTGTCGAAACAAATGGTAGTCTGAAGGAGGAAGGTCGGGAGAATAAGGTGGATGAGGAATTTTTTTCCAACCAAGCTCTTCGATCTTGTGATGTATTCTTTGTAGTGTGGGGTCATGCATTGCCCTGATGAAACATCAGTCCTTTTCGATTCACCAAAGCGGGTCTTTTTTTCTTCAAATCTTGGTTCAAACGCTCTAATTGCTGACAGTAGACTTGAGCATTGATTGTTGCATTAGGTGGTAACAATTCAAAGTGGATTACTCCTTTGCAATCCCACCAGATAGAGAGAAGAACCTTTTTCCCATGAAGTTCCCTTCTTGGTTGTGGTTGAGCTTTTTCCCTTTTAACAAGCCATTGTTTACGGCTGTTAATATTTCGATAGAAGATCCATTTTTTGTCACCATCACAAATCTATCCAAAAAGGGTGAAATGAGTTGCGAGAATGGAGAGAAGAGCAGATGTCAACTCAGGATTTGCAGTTGCTTTTGGACCATTCATGAGGCACCCACTTTCCAAGTTTAGGAACTTTTCCAAGTTGTTGAAGATGATGATGAACAATTGTATGGTTTGAACTAAGCTTTATTGCAAATTCTTCAACTGATAATGCAGGATTTTCTTCAAGTAATGTCTCAAGGAGCTTATCATCAAACTCAACTGGATGTCCTGTTCGATCTTCATCTTCAAGGCTGAAATCTCCACTTCTGAATTTTGCAAACCATCTTCTGCAAGTTCTTTCATTCAAGCATTCTTTCCCATAAACTGAGTGTATGTTTCGAGTAACTTCGGCTGCAGAGTTTCCTTTTTTGAACTCATAAAGCATTATGTGCTTTGAATGCTCTTTGGATACTTCCATGTTAGAAAGGGTTTTAATCAAAGAAATTTTAATTCTATTATTCTGTAAAATAATATTTAATTAGTTTAAATGTACACAAATGCGTAAAAATAATTTTTAATTCCATTAGACATTCTAAAATACTATTACATTTCATTCAATTTTAAAAAAAGTAAAATTGTACAGAACTTATGGGATGACCTGATAGATAAATT
>NC_068982.1:68691595-68696975 GCF_001194135.2 Octopus bimaculoides | reverse complement strand
TATATATATATATATATATATATATATATATAGCTATATATATACTACATAAATGTAAGAATAGAGTTGTAACATTACAAATAGTGAAACAATTAAAAAATTTTGTAAGAACTCCTGACTTAAGAGGTTATTTTGAGTTATAAAATGAACCCTGGACTTGCAAAAAATTAAATCTGTGATAAATTCTATATGTTGTCATTTATTAGTAACAAATAATAAATAAATCTATGGAGTTTTTAATTTGATTCTTAATAATCTGATAGGCTATTTCCCCCACCCCACCCCCATATGTTGTTGGTTAGCCTAAGATAGTTTTAATTTGATTCTTAATAATCTGGTAGGCTATTCCACCCTCCCCTGCCATATGTTGTTGGTAGCCTAAGATAATTTGTCCAGACATTGTTTTGATCAACTAACTTAACTTTTAGGGTGTGGCTAGACTTTGTATACATGTAGCAACAGCAGTAACACTAACCCACATGAACTGTAAGTCACATTTAAACTTTGTAGAGGATTAGCGACTAATCATTCCTGAAGAAGTAATATACCTTTAGTTGATGTAGTTTTGGCTGTGTTATACAGGTGTGAATGTCATAAAAGATCAGATACTCCTAGGCTTTGCATTTATAGCAAAATTTAGTGTTTTAAACATATTATCCATGCATAGTGTAGTACAAGACTGTTTAGTTGGTGTGCAATTTGTGTCTTGGTGTTGTTGAAGACCGGTTTGCTACATCCCTGTTGGAGACAACATCATTGAAGCAGACCAAATAACATGAGAGCTCTAGGTTGCATATGGATGATTTTCATATTAGGAATTTAAAGAAGAGTAATGAATGGAATCATATATACCAGAATGGATGTGTGGGTTACAGAAGATTGTTAATGTGAGGTGGAAGCCAATCCTGTGGTATTTAAGGTTAAAAGATTTTGGTTGAAGTAAGTCTCATTACTGCCCACTACAATTGTCTGATCTAAAAGATAAGATGAGCAAACCCATTGGTGCCAACAAAATCAAAGGCTCTGTTAATGTCAAAATAATAATTTTAAGATGAGAGTTCTCACAAAAATTTACCAGTGTAGGTGTGCCAGATGTTCAGTAGATCTGGTTATACAAAAGCTATACTTGATGACCAGTCATTAAGGGAAGTAACTAGAAACGATGGGGCGGAGTGTATGGTAATACGAAATTTGAATGCGAGTGTAATAGATTGGGATGTAACAGAGTCGGAGAGATTACCATTATGAATGAACACACTGTGACGTGTCTATAGATTG
The DNA here is from genome assembly GCF_001194135.2 of Octopus bimaculoides. Lineage (NCBI taxonomy): Eukaryota > Metazoa > Mollusca > Cephalopoda > Octopoda > Octopodidae > Octopus > Octopus bimaculoides. Next base: position 68,695,697 of record NC_068982.1, on the reverse strand, counting down.
GTGAAGATCCTCTTGAGAGGTTGAAACACTTTATAATGATATGGAAATCCAGGTGTTGTGTGCATGCAATGTGGAATTGAAAGCAAAATGGAAATTAATGATAGCTTTATTTTTAAGAGTGATATATATTGGTTGAAATGTACTGGTGATGAATATTACAATCATTAGGACAAGAAGTTCCATTCTTAATTTGGAAAGTGAGATATGCAAACTATGTGATTTTTTAATTTATTTCTTGAAGGTCGTTTTGCGAATACTGAGTAATGCTCCATAATTTAGTGGTAGGAGGGGACTATCTTTGTGTTTTAGGCAGTGTCTTTCATATGTATAGCTGAGTAAACCACATTGAAGTTACTTGAGAGATATATCTAAGAAGACGATATTTTCACATACTTACCTGCCTTTATGGGAGTCAGAAATGAAGCAATGTGTTTGCAGAACAACTGGTTTACTGACCAGAAGCACCAAATGGTGAGAGAAGAGAGTACTTCAAGTAAGTCAATCAATGACCCAGTAGAGTAGGTCAAGAGTGTTTGGAGAGTTGGTATGTTGATGGGGAGACAGACAGGTGGGATTAAGTAGTGATGGACACTCTTATCGATTTCAATCTTTGAGCATTATCCAGTTGTTCAATCAACTGGATGACTTCTTTATTGAATTAGCATGCAAAGTGGCTGAGTATTCCACAGACGTGTGTTCCCTTAATATAATTCTTAAATGAAATCAATGTAACACGAGTATGACAATCTGGACCTTTGTATCACAAGATTTAAAATTGTTACATCCCTCTTTCACTTACAAGACTTTGGCCAACTTGAAGCTATGGTAAAGGCACTTGGACATGAAGTCATGCAGTAAGATCAAACCTGGAACCTCATGGTTGCAATGCAAACTTAACCACTCAACCGTGCCTGTGTCCATAATTAATTAACTTGTACATTTAGTTCAGGATGGAAAACTATTTGACAGCTGTTGGATGTGAGAGAGGAATAATTTGATACTTGATGAAAAATACTTTAGAATAATGTGTATATATATATATTCCTCTTAATGATTTCTTGATCACTTTTATTGCAGATGCCTAAACAATTTCCTTTCAACAATCTCCATACAGAAAGAGGTGGTGATCCAGCTGATGTAAAACCTGTTGTAAACTACACATTTGAGTCTGTGGAGTGAACATCTACAATATTTCAGCAACAGAACAGATGTGATGGTTTTAGATAATAAATTAAAATAGGGAATATGTATATTATATATATATCAATGTGTTTTGTTTTCATTTAAACATTCTTATTTTCTGTTAAGTTTGAGGTGCTGTAACTAGATATGTTGTCATCATCATTGTTTTAATGACTCTTCTCCACATTTGCACAAGTCAGATGGAATTTGTTGAGACAGATTTTTTTTATAACTGGATTCCTTTGCTGTTTCCAATCGAGGTAATATTTTCTCATGGCTGGACATGTTTTCATGGGAGACTGGAAATGTTGGACTCTGCTTGAATGATTATGATAATTGTTTATAACTATTTCGCAATGTCGAGACAACAAATGTTGTTGGCACTCCGTCGCTTACGACATCGAGGGTTCCAGTTGATCCAATCAACGGAACAGCCTGCTTGTGAAATTAACGTGCAAGTAGCTGAGCACTCCACAGACACGTGTGCCCTTATTGTAGTTCTCCAGGGATATTCAGTGTGACATGGCTGACCCTTTGAATTACAGGCACAACAGAAACAGGAAGTAAGAGTGAGAAAGTTGTGGCGAAAGAGTACAGCAGGGTTCGCCACCATCCCCTGCTGGAGCCTCAAACACTCACAATGCCCGGTCTGGGAATCGAAACCGCTGCCCTAACCACTGGGCCACTGCGCCTCCACCGAGGCAACAAAACAAATGCTATATATATATATATATATATACACATCTCAAAAGAATCAAAGGTCTTTTCCCAAACTACAGACTCACAAGAGTTTCCCCAGATTCTGTGGTATATATATATTCCACTCCTGGACAGGATACTGGTCTATCATGGAATTACTCATTTTTACCAGTTGAGTGAACTGGAGCAACATGAAATAACATGTTTTGCTCAAGAATGACATCACCCAGTCCAGGAATCAAAACCACAATCTTCGAATCAAGAGTGCAACACCCTAACCACTAAGCCATGCACATCCACACACACACAATGGATTTTGTTCAATTTCCCTCTGCAAGTCCACTCACACGGCTTTGATCAATCCAAGGATATAGCAGAAGACACTTTCTGAAGGTGCTGCACAGTGGGATTGAACCTGAAAGCATGTGGTTGGGAAGTAAACTTGACTTTACCTCCTTTTGCTAGTGAGAGATTCATTCTTCACCATTAATTTCTTGGCACGTCACCCATCTATATTACAAGTCCATACCAATATAGCCATCTCTTTTTGCACACTATACCATATTCCTCTATACTCTTCTTTCCAAGCATCTGTAATTTGTCATTCATACACTCTGACATTATGCATGTTTCATTTCTGTCCAGACTTTGCATACCTCCTGCATTTGGTACCCACAATTCGTTACCATGCAACACTGCAGTTCAATCTACCCTTTACTTGCAGAGAGAATCCTCTTGTCAGCAGAGACAATAGTTCCTTGAACTTCCTCTTCCCTCCAAAAAGTACAATATTAAATGAAAATTGACCTTAGCAGGAATTTCACTTGTTCAAACTAGTATGAAGTGAAGGTTCCAGTTCCACTACAAGGATATGTCTTTAGTATTGATGTCACAAATAATCCTTAACCTTCAGTTACATGAGTTGATAATAGGCAAGGCATCTAAATGTGAAACCTCAAATTACAAGACTAAAAAATTTTTGAAATGTTTCCAGACTGTTCAACCTGTTAGTGCAGAAAAATATATTTTACTTTTAATTCAATTTCCACAAATGAAAAATAGTTTTCACTCTCATTTTATATTTGAGTAAAACACTCAAAGAATTCATGCAAATATTCAAATTGGCAAAATTACCCAATTCCTTTAACTGGTGTTCATTCTTTTAATTGCAGCAATGATGGGGGGACAAATACAAATATATACACACACACACAAATATATATATATATATACTCACACATACATATGACAGACTTCTTTCAGTTTCTATCTACTAAATCCACTCAAGGCTTTGGTCAATCCCAGGCTGTAGTGGAAGACACTTACCCAAGGTCCACACAGTAGAACTGAACCCAGAACCCTATCATTAGGAAGCAAACTTTTTACCACACAACCATATATATTAACTCCTTTGAACCCAAAAGTACTTTTTAGCAAGTACAATTTTGTTTGATTATACCCCTGGAAGATGGAAAAGCAGACAACTTCATTGTTTTGTGTTTACAGCTGAAATTAATGATGTTTCTGCCAATCAGTGTACTGTAAACACAAAGTCATGCAGTGTCACCCAGAGATATGGTCGAACCCTATCATACCTGCTCTAACATTCTCACAGTTTCAAAAGGGTAATTTAGAATAAAACTAAAATGAATGTAAAAACAAAATTAAGAATCATTCTAGTTGGAGTTGAGTGGCTCTAATAGCCAGGTTGTTTGGGTTTGTTTTTTTTCACAAAGATCTTTTACTGACGTCTTTAATACCTTTCTTCACATTCAATCAACTTTCAGCATTCATTCTATTTTCAATATATTTATTCATTTGTTTTATGTCCATTTTTCCATGCTAGCATGGTCAGACAAATATGATATTGAGGTATCATTTTGCAACTGGATGCCTTTCTTGATACTAACCCTTACGTTTTCCAGTAAGGAATCTCTTATGCCGATGCCTTTGAAGATACAAAGCAAGAAGTGCCAACATTAACACTCAACTTCTTTCAAGTGAATATAGATGTAAAAAAAAAAAAAAAAAAACATATGCACATATATATTATATATTCAGCAGGTTTCTTTTCAGTTTCTATGCATCAAATCCACTCATAAGATTTAATTTGGCTTGGGAGTATAGCAGAATACACTTGCTCAAGATGCCTCACCGAACTGAACTCAAAACCAACTTCTCAACCATACAGCCATTCATATATATATCTATCTATATATAT
>NC_068982.1:68671339-68691069 GCF_001194135.2 Octopus bimaculoides | reverse complement strand
AGATATTTTTTTCCAGAACATTTTTTATTGTATTTTTTTAAAATTTATTTTCATTTCTTTTTTTTCTTACATTTGTGGATCTTCTTTTTTTTTTAGTTTTTGGATATGGTTGCTTTTATTAAAGAGTTAGTGACCTTTTTTTTTTTTAAGGTTCCATGGGATATTTTTCCAGAAGTATTTTTTTTTTTTATATATATATTTAAATATTATATTCATTGCTTCATGAAGAAGCAGCTGTCTGAAATAATGAGTGATCCCCTTTCACAGCAGTGTTCATAATGAGACTGGTCAACAAAATGGACAACTAGTTTCAGGTGGGCAATAGCCAAATTAATGAGACCAGTTCTTGCTTTCTCAGACATGATATAACACTACTTTCTCACAGCAGAGAAAACTAAAAGTGAAAGTATAGAACAGTTTCCTTTAATTGTAATAGCTGTTGTTTGTTTGTTTTTTGTTTTTTTTATATGAGTGTCTATGTGTGTGTACGCATGTAATTATGATACCACATTAAAAAAAAAAAAAAATATCAGAGAGGATCTTCTATCAATTTGATTATTTTGAATTAAAGTGTAATATTAGGAGGACCAACAGTAAAAGCATTGATGAAGAAATCGCTTGCAAAGGAGGAAGGAATTAAATGTCGGGAATTGGGAAGAAATTTAAGGAGAGAAAGTTGGAGCTGTCAGAGTGAAGAGGGAGCAACAAACAGACTAAGCCTCAGCTTTGACTGCTTGTTGCGGCGCAGACTGTGGCACTGTATCTGTAGTTGGTGTGCTAGTCTCATCTGCCAAGACACACTTCCAAAGACCATATGTCTTGCCTACAGTTGTTTGCCACAGGCGTAAAGTACCATCTTCACTACCACTGGCATAAAGCTCCCCATCAGGAGAAAACCGGACACAATGTACAGGGCCAAAATGACCCTTGAAGGACTCTGCAAAAGAATAAAGAAAAAATACAATAAATAAAACTACATTGTCAAAAAAAAAAAGATGGATAGCAACATGAACAATAGAATACTGAAATTGTGATGACAGAGAGTCAGTGTTTTTAATTATTTTATAATTAGATAATGAACGAACAAATACAACCATCCTCATGGCTGAGTGTTGGGATCTCAGACGCAACCACCACTCCTTGTCTCAAACTTGTGTTGCAGTCATACACATGACTAGTCTCCTGTACCCAGTCTTCATGTCATCACTTCATCTTCCCAACCTATGAGGATGTAGGTACAAAGATCCTGAGGTCTGATAATGTGGCAAAAATATTACAATCCTCACTGCCTGACCATAGTTAACCACTTTTATTCTGTTCCCACCTCTTCTAGAACTAAATCATTCATCCTAGAGGCCATCCAACTCATATTCATCACTCCCTTGTAACTGGTCATCTCAAATGCCCTTAGTTAAATGTGTCTAATACGTGAAAATTTTTATTATTTATATTCATTTTCTGGTAATGAGTAAAACAAAAACCAGTTCTGATTGAGCAACCCTATGGCATACAAACACTCAGTTAAACTTGGAGTGACCCATAAATCTGTTTTATAAATATACCATGCAGTAATAAATTGTATGGAGTATGCTGCAGTAATGAAGATGTGTTGCACTCTCTCCACTGTCCAGTATATTTCTCTACACCTGCAGATTTTGGTGGGTGGTCACAACAGAAGGGGACCCAATAAAAATGCAACAGCTGTTGTTCTGCACTCATTATCAGTACTGTGCATCCCAACGCAAGTTGGGACTAGTGAATAGATATTTTACATCCACTGATTTTGGACCTAAATTTTTTATGTGAATCGATGTGGTATAATAGTAGTCCTCCAGCCATGCTTAGAATTACAGTGCTGGAAGGTCATGTAAGTCCATGTTGAAAAGAGACAGTGAGAGGACAGATCCCAATGGTACTCCATTCAGGAAATTTCAAATTCTGAAAAAGCCCTTTTATACACTACATTTACTAGCCAGTGTTTTAAGTTGTTTCCTAAGGTGTTGAGCTTCTTTTTTTTTTTTTTTTTTTTTTTGTAAATGCATAGCATGAAATAGAATCAAAAGCTTTTCTGTTGCCATTAGTAGTTGTGGGAAGCCACCATGTATCTTTAATTTTATTTTTTGTAAGTAGTGTAGTAGCCTGAAGCTATAGGCTAGTGATGTAAAAAATTGGCTTTTCTAAAATGTTTGCGATTGTGTCAAGGGATGACTGTTGCAAGAAAACAATGAAAGATAACTGGTAGATTGAACTAGCTAAGAAATAAGTATATGATTGACTTCATTTTGCATCTTATCATAACAGCTTTTATTTTTACATAATGTTGCAGTTACTAAAATCAGTTATATATCTGTTGAGAAAGAGTTAGGGAGAAAACACAGCTCAACTTCTTCCTCTTCTTTCTAATTATGTTACTAGGATGACTATCTTATCCTGTGCCATCTCATCAGTAAACTTTAATGTTTTTTTGTTTTGTTTCTTTCTGGCTGAATTATATTTTTAATTGAATTTTTTTTTTTTTTAGAAAAGACACAAGATTAGAAACACTACTTATAAGAAGGGTGGTATACAACCACAGTGAAAGGATGAGAATTCATAGAAAGATAAGTCATTTGATTAGTAACTGTAAGAAAGAACAAGAAAGAAAATTTAGCAAAACAACAAATGTAGAAGTATTTATAGAATAAAACAGCAATTTCCCAGCAACAAGAGAGATGAAATTTAGCTGCCAAAATAAGACCAACAGTGTTAGAAACTCACTTTTGAATTCAGAAAAGAGAGACAGAATACCAACAGAAGTTCTAACCCAAATATGACAACAATATTCAGTATTCTATACAAGAATGAATAAGAGACATATAAAAATGAAGATTATAATTTTTTGGAGAGGAAATATGACAAGCTTGATACAAAGAACCAAACTTTACAGAGACTTCATCTTAAGTTTTGGTGTATGTACAATAGCACGGTCTAGAGATAGATTAAAAACTTGGGATAATAAATACATGAAGGCAAAAGCTGGCAAGAAATTCAGATGAGATGCATGCAAAGCTACTGCAAATTTACTGAACCCATTTCAACACAGAATTAAGATGTTAAAATTTGATCTGCCTTCACACAAGAAAGGGGTTAGGGTTACACTAAATCAAAATCTTAAATACAATTTCTTTTAATTTGGTTAAGATATTTATGCAATAGAGAAAGTAAAATCAATTAAATCAACTTCATTATATGACTGGTATTTGTTTCATTGAAACAAGTTAAAGAAGAAAGCAAAAATCAACTCAGGTAGATTTATACCTTGAAATAATGAAAATCAAACAAGATACCAGAAACTGTAGTTTTCTCCCAACTACACCAATTTCCTTGGTCTGTAAAAATGTCAAACTCAATTTATCCAAATATTTAAAAAGGAAACTATAAGCCAGCAACAACAAATCTATAATCTTGCAGAACACTACCAGGTTAGATAAGAAAATATTTAACCCTTTTGATACTAACCCACTTGAAATCACCTTTGGTTCTATGACATAAACTTCCTGCTTTAAAGTGACTTAAATTAAAATCTTCCATCAAGACTTCATTTTTATTTATGTTCTCAACACCAGTTATTTTACTAAATTGTTCATTATTTTCAAAATTTATTGAAATAAAGGCAGTGTATTTCAGTGAAATTTTCTTACAAAAAGATTGAATGCTGTTTCTGCATTCAATAACTAAAGGAGAATGGCTTTCAATTTAGCAACCTATTTGTTCCCAAATTTAGATAAAACGCTCGACACATTTAGAGAATATTTTTTATAGGTTAGAAATGACACTCACCAATTTCTGCTCCGGACTCATAATCATACTTGTACATTTTAAAATCTTCACCACCACACACAAACACATCTTTTTGGTGATGGAGTGAAGCAGAATACAACTGTGTTGGAGCCTCAAATTCTTTTATTTTCTCAAATCTAAAAATGAATAAATCCATATATAAATTGTCAAAAAAATAAAATTTCATGAGCAAACAATGGAAAGGGAAATATACATATACAATAAACAGGAATGGAAAAGTGAATATTTCTTCTAAATGTACAATAATTTGTTCATTAATGATGCTTATCAGCAACACACCAACACAATATAAGGTGATAGATTCATAGGGTAATCCTAAACACTATTTTCTTTCACAGTAATAATATTTTTCTTAAATTTGTTTAACGTATAACTAATGTTGAAATGAAATAAATTCTTTCATCATCATCACTATCATTTTAACATTTGTTTTTCATGCTGGCATGGGTTAAACAATTTAATAGGAGCTGATAAACCAGAGGACTGTGCCAAGCTCCAATGTCTGCTTTGGCACACTTACAATGGATGGATGTTCTTCCTAATGCCAACCACTTTAAAGAGTGTACTGAGTGCTTTTGAGATGGCACTAGCACTAGTGAGGTCAACCAAGTAACTTGCAAGACAAGACCACCTTGCAACTGAGCAGTAGGTGACTAGTATTGAGGGAGGTAGCTTTATGCCATGTGAAGAGAGGTTAAAGTTTGATAGAGGAGCAGAAACATGTAGAGGGATATGTGGTTACCTCAGCAGGAGAGAGAAGTGAGGGAGGAGAAAAATAAAATAGTCATCAACATTGTCATCATTTTTATATCTTATTCCATGCTTAGATGGTTTGGATAAATTGTCTCCAGCATATCTCACCACTTGTTACAGTCCTTTACCATCTCCTTTCTGAGATTCAGCCTCTTCAGATCAGCCTTAGTCACATTTTCCCATGTCTTCCTAACCTTTCTCAATAGGTTCCCCTCCACCTTCCACCTGAATTTCTGAGTACTTCTTTACCCAACTGTCATCCATCATACCACCATATGCATTACAAGTGTGTACTATGTATTACAAGTGTGTACTATACATTACAAGTGTGTACTATGCATTACAAGTGTGTACTATGTATTACAAGTGTGTACTATGCATTACAAGTGTGAGAAGCAAGCTTCTCGACCACTCAGCCATTCCTACATCTATAATCGCAGCTGTGCCTGTATCAACCAATATAAATAATAGAGTTGATAAATTTTGAAAATCAAATTTTAAACTTATGTTAGTGTGCTGAAAAGGCCCTTTACTAAATAAGCTACTCTTAATCTATGTCTTCACCTGTAAAATCACTATAATAAAAAGACAAAAAAAATTTCAATAAGAGCCAACTCACGATCCAGTATCCCAGAAACTTGTAACACATCCACTGGTGACTACTAAAACAGAGCCATCCCTAGAGAGTTCTAAGCCGTTGGGAGGATTTGCAAACTCCAATTGCTTTATTTCATTTTCATTATTCACATCCCAGACACTGAAACAGAATTTAAAATTGTAAAAACAAACAGAAGGATATTTTTGCCTAAAATAACCTTAGATTTGAATTAAAATACTAAAACAAGTTGCAATTATTATTTTTTTTTTTTGCATTTATTTTCTACACTAAAAAATATTAGAGGTTTCTATAAAAAAAAAACTTTTGGTGGGAAATATTGAAGGAAACTTGTTATTGCCATATACTTAACTTAATACTAGCCAATATATTATGAAGTGAAGGCACATAGCCTAGTAGGTAAGGTGTTTACTTTGAATCTTAAGATCATGGTATGACTTCCCAAACTGCATTATGTTCTTGAGCAAAACATTTTATTTCACATTGCTCCAGTTCACTCAGCTGTAAATGGGTACCAGCAATAGTTGGAAACATAATGCTGTGATGGACCGACAGCGGGGTGCGTTGTAATCTATGTCATTCATATGCCATGGGAACCAAGTTATGCTCTAGCCTCATGAGTCACGAGGCTTGTGACAGACTACTATGAAGTCAGAATAATACCTCTATTTCAGCCATATGAAGGCTGGGGCCATGCTGGAACAGCAATTCCTGGTTAAAAGTATTTTTCTTCATTTATATCATTAGAAACCTTTGGCCAGCATGGAAAGCAGGCATTAACTGATAATGAAGCCATCAGGTGTCACACAACTTCCCATGATCCAAAGCAGCTCAGGCTTCTTGGTTCTCTCTTAAACTTTAATTATTCTAATTATACCACTATAACTAACCTGGTGGATAACCCCACCTCATCACAGACTTATTTGCTAATTTAAATGAATTTAACTAGTATATCTATCCTTGATTATCAAGTGTGTTTGGTTCCAATGAACAGTGTTAAATGAATCAACAAGTTGTACTGAACACTGTAGATGCTGGGGGGTACTTTTGCAGTCCAAGCAGAATATGCAACTGATCACCAGCCCATGTTATTAGATAAGCATAAAATGGTTCACAATTACTATACCATGTTATCCTGGATCAGTGATGAATGACTCACTGATAATGAGGACAGGTGTACTAATTCTGGAGTTAAAGGTAATTGTAAAAAAAGTCTGTAAAAAAGCCACCAAATGAAAAAAAAAATGATAAAAATGTTAATACATAGACAAGAAAAGCTAACAGAAATAATCTTAATAAGAGGCAAACAATTTAAAAATAGAAAATAATACAAACCGAACTGTTTTATCATCTGATGCACTAATTATTTGCTGTGCATCTTTAGTGAAGATAGCACATTTAAGCGTGTCTTTGTGACCAGCAAATACCTTGGGTTCTGAAATAAAAACATTGCATGGAAGAATAATTAGTAACTTACTTCTATGAGAATGAAGAGTTAAAACTGTCTCATTAAAAGAAATTTAATGGAAATGTTCGAAAAGAATGAAGTGCCTAGAGCATTGTTAAAAGTAGCAATGAAAACACACTGAACAGATTTACAATGAAGGCTCTTTTACAATTATATATTATGAACAACTCAAAAAACAACCGAGAAAATTTATCGTTATTTAACTAGAAAGACTCTTTCAATATAAAATATACAGTGAAGTAATAAATCAAGGGTGTAAAACTTACTGGCTTTAGCTACATTATTTTACAAATTCAAACTTTCTTTCTTTCCTTACTCAATGACTATTGAAGAAATTACAAGAAGCAACGAAAATTTTAGGAAAAAAAAAAGTAAATGAGTAGAAATCGAACCACAGAGTGTGTTAATTACTAAGGCATTAAAACAGAATGACTCTCTCCAGACGATAAAATATGCTTCAACACACAAATTCACATAAAGAATCTTGCAAACCAAATACAAAAATGAAATACCCAGCAATCTTATTTTTCAATTTATAAACAAATCAGTTCAAATAAATTCCAACTACTTTAGTTGTATTACAAACATATGGCAGTGAAATATGCAATAAGAAGTATTTGCAGTGACTGGAGAGAAGCCAATTGAATACAGCTTGATGAATGAACTGAATAAACTTGCAAGACTAGATACAAATGAACTAAGTTAACAAATGAACATCAAAACATTGGCAAATATCTACAAAAGTGACATCTTCCTTAATAATTATATTAAATAATGTAAGGAACAGAAGATGAACTGAGTGAGAAAATGCATGAATTAATGTATGAGTGAGATGGAGTACATGTGAAGACATAAGCATTGGATTGGTATTCATAGAAAGATATACTGCAAAACTATTTAACCAATGCACACATTAAAAATAAAATGAATGAAACTAATTTTGATTTGCCTGAATGCTATAGTTTTATTGCAGTAAATATGACTGACCTGTGACAAATGATGGTAATTCTTACTAGCACAAAAACATATTCCTTCACTTACAAACTACAACTGCTAATGGTTTGGAGGACAGTTGTCTAACAAATAAACTGAGAACTCTAGATTCACCATACATATACAGAATTTATACACGAACAGCAACAAATAAGAACATCCCAGAATGTCCTGTTGATAACACTTTTTCTCCAAACATTTGAATTACTTTCTTACATTTGAAAAGGGGAATCTTTCCCTAAGTATAATAGATGCTTGAAACAATTCTGTCTTTCTTTTTATCTATTGATATCGCCTTAAATTTTATTGTGTCTAGGGAAAGTCACTATGCCAATATTATTAACACATGCACTGGTTCAATTCCACTCCTTTATTATAAGTCAATTGGCTAAATATCCAACTAACTAATAGGATTAGTAACTGTAACCACTCCAACGACCTCACAAGTTGTGTAGTAGGCAGTATGGATGTGGTTTCAAACTGTCTATTGACATAGACTTCGTTGAGGAAAAATGCATTGTAATTATCTGTGAGAGTGCAGTAGAGTTCCACGCAGTTAACACAAGGGAACTGGGCGTCCTCCTAAAACTAACTCAAGACAGTAATTACCTAGACAACCATGGTCTGAATGGGGAAGACACCTACATTTTGTCCAAACACCCAAAAGACCCACTACTTAGACAAATACAATAGGACATCCTCATAAATGAAACATTACCAATACTAAATAGGAAATAAATGTAAGAGATAGAGATACCTCAATGCCACAGATACCACTCATGCAGTGTGCATACATAGGTACGTTTGTAAGTTGGCAGTCGAATAGGTAAATAGGTAGATAGGTAAGTAGATAGGTGTCAAGTGGTTAGTTACTTAGTTAATTATGTAGGTTGGTAGATAGGTGGGGAGATAGGCAAGTAAATAGATTGGTAGGTAGGTAGATATGCACATACACACACACATGCAAGGAGACAGAAACACATAACCATACACACACTGAAGCATACATAAAGCACATGGGCACACACACATGCAGACACACACACCACATATATGCACACACACACATATCACGCATACGCACACAAACATATATAGGCACATACATATACAACAGGTGTAAAAACACAAACTCACATGCGCATGCAAGCACACAGAAGCAGAAGTACACACACAAGCACGTACACAGACATAGGAATACACACATGTAGAAGAATACATACATGCGTACATACATATGCAAGCACACAAGATCTCAGACAGACAAAACGTGGTCTCTGTAACAAACTAAGAGAAAAGTCATTGAAAAAGTTGCAAATAGCAACAAAAGAGCTTTGACAAAAAAAAAATCAAATAAAAGCAAACAAACAAATGGCTTACTGTTTGACCAAAGTTAAACAAGCAATTGATTAGTTAGTTGGATATTTAACCTACTGACTATTAATAAAGGAGTAGAATTGAACCTGTGCCTGTGTTGATGATATTGGTATAATGACTCTCCCTAGACACAATAAAATTTGTTTCAACACAAGAATTCATATAAAATATTTAAGGTGATTCTACTTCGCTTTTGTATCTGGTTTACCTAAATTTTCATCTGCATTACTTAAAGTCTCTTTTTCAAATATTTATATCATTAATAAATACACCATATATATCTTGGAAAGATACATATGGTGTATATACATGTAGCTATAACTACAAACCTGGTAACATACATGTAGCTATAACTAGAAACCTGGTAAAGGAAGCAAACCTCATCACCAAGCAGTAGGAGAAGGAAGAACATGGAATCCCCAAAACAACTGTAATAGAAGTGAAGTCCATGAGAACTATTATGATGATAATGGTGGCAACTTAATGTTTAGTTTTACTAATTCAGTCATTAGTTTTAATACTTAATAAAACATAAGTTTCCATACAAACCTGCTTCATGCTTTTCCAAATCAAATATTTTTAGCTTTTTTTCTTGACTAGCAGTAAGCAGCAGTTTGCTGTCACGAGAAAAATCTACTGACTTAACGATATGTTTATGGGAGAATGTGTGTAGTTCATCTCCACTAACAGCATCCCAGATTTTCCTGAAGATAAAAAGAAAAACAAAAATACTATCCGTTAGTTAATGTAAAAGTATTTCATTTATACTTAAAATATATAACAATCAACTGATAAATAGATAAACAGACAGACAGGCAGTCAGCTAGATAGTGGTCAGATACACATATAGACTCACACACACAAACATAAGCTTGTTTTACCATGCTGTCACACGTTGGATGAATATCTATCACTGAGGCAATGTTCTACAACTGGGCAACATGGCTATAAAATGATACTTCAGTAATATGTAGCTGTTCAACCTAGGCTAACAGAAAAAACAGAAATAAAATAAATGAATGAACTTCTGTATACTTGTGTGTCTCAGAACTGTAAAGAGAGGAGACAATATCTTGGTTTACAAGCCTCTTCCCAAAACAGGGGATCATATCACACCAAAGCTGACACATACATAAACACTTTCTTATATATCTTAAAAACACAAACATAAAAATATAGGCAATAAAAACAAAGATCTTTGATTTAAAATTATTCCTTTGTATATGAATGACATTTTGCAAAAAGTGATGTGAATGCATGAAAATATATGCGCATCTATTTTGATATAATTTTGTTTACTTATTTCTTGTAAAATTCTTTGGGTACTAGAGATAAGTTAATTACAATATTGCAATCTCTTGTTTGGTAGAATTCAAAAAGCCAGGAAACTTGTTTTTCACTTTAATGTTCTGGATCATTCCTAATATTATCTAAGACAACTGCAACATTAGGTTGTTATTAATATCATTATTATTACTAGCAGAGAAACCTGGCCTTGCTTGGGATTAAAATAGTCTATTATTGTTTTATTTGTTTCGGTATTATAACTTGATTTCATTCAGGTCTACTTGGGCCACATTTTAAAAGATGAGGCATTTTGCCCTAGAGGCCACGTCATTCAATTGAGCAAACTCAAAGTTGCCATGCAAACTCGCCAGCACTTTAGACATAGGTGTGCATATTTTCAGCTCAATCCAACCACATATGCACACATTATATATATATATATATATATATATATATATATATATATATATATATATACACACATTATATATATGTAAATTATATATAAATGAATTATATATATATATAATACAAACGATATATGAGCATATGCATGTATATATACATATATGTACATACCTACATCTACATGTATATATAGATGCATATCCGGATACAGGACGTCAGGAAAAGGAACAGGAACAAAAGCACAAAAACGGACTTTGTTTACAGACAACATAACGAACACATAGGAAAACAGACGAGCCACTTATGGAACTTTTTCCTTCATCAGCTGTCTCTATTCTAAACTAGGCGTCTAGAATAGAGACACACACACACACACACAGATATAGAAAAAATATTAGCACAATAAATATCTGATTAATAATATCTGTTATCATGATTGTGCGGTGGTGGTGGTGGGCGATAATAATTCACCATTCTAAAAGACCTGTGGCAGGAGGATTGTGTGGTGGTGGTGGTGGTGAGCAATAATAATTCACCATTGTAAAAGACCTGTGGCGAGAATATTTAAACTTTTGGGGCTGTCAACACTTTCTCTCTATAGATACAGACAAACGTACACAGAGAGAGGCAGTGGGAGAAAGAGTGACAGAAAAACAGCGAAGGTGGAGAGGGAAAGAGAGTGGAGGGAAGGGAGGAAAGAGAGAAATTGAGGAAGACAGGGTGATATCCAAAAGAGAGAAATGACAAACACTTGTCAAAGTCTGGGTTTTGTTGTCCTAGTAACCACAGCTTTTGAGATGGAGATTTCTAACCTAGTTCAGTCGCTTCCTCGCCTCATTTTACATGTCTCTGTAAATTTTTGCCGCAATCCAAGCACGCCTACTGCCATTGAACCCTGCATAACTACTAAATGAGACACACAAGCATACAACTTTCAGCCATTTCACTTTTATATATAGAGATTATTATTATTATTATTATTATTATTATTATTATTATTATTATTATTATTATTATAAGGCATCAAGCTGGCAGAATTGTTAGAACACCAGACAAAATGCTTAGTGGAATTTTGTTCAGCTTTATGTTCTAAGTTCAAGACCTGCTGAGGTTGACTATGCCTTTCATCCTTTCAACATTGATGAAATAAGTACCAGTCATGTACTGAGGTCAATGTAATCAACTAACCCCACCCCCAAAATCTCAGGCCTTCTGCCTATAGTAGAAAGGATTATTATTGTTAAAGTTAATTTAATTAGATGATATCTTGAGGTCTGGCTATAACTTCCTTCAAATCTCAAGAATCATTCTTAGGATTCTTGTAGAACACAGAATGTCACTTTTCTGCAAGTCAACAATGTAAATTTCACTTCTAATATCCTTTAATCTCCAAAGTAGCAGTTAAAGTGTTGTGCCAAATGCACCAACTACCACAGGAATATTCATCATCTTAATCTTTCACAATCTCTGATTAGATCCTGATATTTCTCAATTTCTATATCTATTCTACTATCATATGATATTACACCTTTTTTTTTTTCTCCTTTTTGTCCTCTATAATATCTGATTTCTTTGCTTCAAAAGTATGGTCAGTCATTATGAAGAAATCCTACATCATTATTATTAGGCGATGAGCTGACACAATCGTTATTGTGCTGGGCAAAATGCTTAACAGCATTTCATCTGTCGTTACGTTCTCAGTTCAAATTCTGACATGGTCAACTTTGACTTTCATCCTTCCAGAGTCAATAAAATAAGTACCAGTTGAATACTGAGGATCAATGTAATCAACTTATCCCCTCCCCAAAAATTGCTGGCCTTCTTCCAAAATTTGAAATTATTATTATTATTATTATTATTAAAAACTGAATTTAATTAGTTGTATAAAGGCTGAAGGAGAAAACAGGTACAGATTGGGATATTTAATTTTAATATCTAAAACAGATTGCTGTTTAATAAGTCATATTAAGATATGATAGAACTCTTTCCACTTGAAGAAGGAAGTTCTTGAATTACAGAATATAATTTTGGTTCTCTACACTACTGAATTCTCCAATTACAAACATAAAATGAAAATAGAACATTATAATCACAATTGTTCTACATCCATTTTCCATATCAGCATAGGTCAGACAGTTCAACAGGATTCAACAAGCCAGAAGGTCATATCTGATTTCCAATGTCACAATTTTGATTTTGTTTCTACAGGTGAATGCCCTTCTTAAGACCAACTATTTTATAAAATGTACTGGATGCATTTTTTGTGGCACCAGCACAATAAAGGTTACCTTGACACCAGCAAGACTAAAGAGCCCTCTTAAACCCCGAGTTGTCAATACTTGATTTCATTTACTAACTTCTTATAGAGTGTAATGAATGCCTTTTTGCAGCACCAGCACTTGTGGGGTTGTCTTGTAGCTCACAAGGTAAAAGAGAGCCTTCTTGAAGGATGTTATAAATTTATTGTTGTGAGTTATTGTTATTAGGACAAGGGACTAACAGGAAAAGTAGATAACCCAATTCAATACTTGACAGTTTTTAGTTTCTACTTTCTAATTCATATTAAGGGAATTCATACATTTACAATACTAATCAAGTAGCTTATATTATATAAGCAACTTATGATACAATCCTACAATTAATGTAAACACTGAATTGGTGTTTCATCCAGGTCTGTGACAATTCATTTTGAAATGGCTGTATTTAATGCATTTCAAATCACTTCCATACAGCAGGTTGCTTTTTTTTCCACTTTGGACAGAATAGTTATTGTAAAAGTTCAGATATTATTACTACAAAGTAGGTACACTGAAAATCTGGAATATACTCATCATTTTATGTCCATTTTCCATGACAACATGGGTTGGATAGGTACAGGATCCAGCAAGCCAAAGCTGCACAGAGCTTCAGTGTCAGCTTTGGCATACTTCCTATGGCTCGGTGCCCTTCCTGACACCAACCATTTTACAAAGTATATTCGATGCTTTTCTCATGTCATCGGCACCAATGAGGTAGCCAATTAACTAACTTGCAAGACAGAAAAAGAACAAGGAAAAAAAATTCCAAGTAAATCATTTCATGCACTTGATTTGTGCCTCCAGCTGATGCTGCATGAAGATTTGAAGAATTTATCAGGAATATGAGTGCCAAAAACTGAATACCAACTTGAAGCTATATGACAATTTTAAATATTCCATATCTAATAACATCCAAAAATAGTATATGCAATTAAATATGCTGTCTGCACTCACTTTGTATTAGAAAGTATTCTGTATTTAAAATTGTTTCATTGATAAAATTTTTCTAACAAATAATATATTTACAAATATATTATATCAAAAGTTGTTTCCAGGTCCAACGAAAATCATTTTGATGAAGTATCATTCAACAAGTCATACTACACACACACACACACACACACACTCAACACATACTTGAAAAACAGTTAGTTAGCAAGAGGATGGGTAACCAGCTAGTAAACAAGCTTCAATAATATGAGGTTCATATAACTCATGTGAGCATGAAAAAATAGACATAAAACAAATACACAAGCTTCCATACAGTTTTTATGCATTGGTTGTCCCAAAGCTATTGTAGAAGATACTTTCCCATAATACCATGCAGTAGGATAGAACCTGGAACCACATGGTTATGAAGCAAACGCACTATCCACACAACCATAAACATGACACACACACATACATTGATATGTAGGTAAATTTTAATGTAAAAAGTGTATAAATACATACGCTGTAAAGTCAGCTGCTCCCGTGGCAGCCCGGGTAGCCTCTCTGTTTAGTGCAGCACCCCACACCGCTCCCTTGTGGCCTTCAAAAGTACCAATCCAATCTCCAGTTTCTCCTTGCCGTAACATGGGTTTTCCATCTGCACAAACATAATGATTATAAACTCATCAAATGAACAGTGGCTAAAACAAGAATAAAACAATGCAGTATCCACCTGAAGAATATACAAGTGTACGTAGTTTCGATGAAAAAATTAACATTAAAACTTGAAAATGGAAATTATGAATGTCTAACTTTAACGTGATGTCACCAACGTTTAGGTAGAAGTATAACTGACTTTAACCCCACAAGAAATGTAAATAAAGACATCTATGACTTCCACTTTGTATAATAGATACATTAAAAATTTCATGAAATAAGAATGTATGATAAATGAATAACACACAATAAATAAAACAAGATATTATTTAAAAGTACAGGAAGAAACATTTCAGGCAACTTACTCACACATAAATGAGAAACCATTGTAGAGCTGAGACACTGCACATCTCTACCCTCCGACCACCTCTCATATTGGAATTTAGTACATCCAAACATACCTGTTAAAATCCTTTGCATGAGACAAAACAAAGAACATTACACATCCTTCAAAAAGTTTTGCTTCCGCTGATGATAATCTTGATGTTATTTACACCTAAAGTTTATTGCTTGTATGTCGCCAGTATCACAGTTCTATTTGATCTCTGGCAAAACTGATTTGTTTTAGGAATGAATGAATTCCTGGTTTGGAGGGGAAAGAGCTTCCACTCATGGGTTTCTGAGAGCAAGAACAAGGTAAATTTTCTCTCACTTTACCATGATGTTATAAGTAATGCATCAAGCAGTATTACTTGAGCAGTAGGCCTCTGGTCTTGATATGGTTGCTGTTATCAGCCACTCTTTCATTTCACTTCTTCCTCAATCATCAAAATTGATTATGACCAAGGGAACGAGTCCATCAGAGAGCTAGGACAAGACAATTACCACTCCCAATGAGCTTAAACCAACAAGGCATTTTTCTCAACACTAATGATTCTGTCCATCCACCCACCTTTTAAAATACAAATGTTGGCGGCAGGGAACAATCATATCAACTCCAGTATCCAACTGGTACATATTTCAACAGACTCAGAAAAATAAAAGACAAGGTCAATCTATATTATAATTCTGCTTGTTCATTCATTCACAAGTTTAGTTTATTTGACAGGGGAGGGGTAGTGAGTGAGAAGGAGAATGACAGAGAGAGAGAGAGAGAGGGGGGAGTGAGATAACAGATAGTCACTTCCATTAACAACACTGTCACATGGTTAATAGAAGTGAGAGGTGAAGAGAAAGAGAGAAATGGTTAAAAAGTTTTTTAGAGAGAGAAAGAGAGGGGAGAGAAATATAAAGAGTATAGGAGAGAGAAATTTTAAAATCATATATTGTGACTGAAAGTGAGATAACTTAGCAAAATAGCTGTGGACATTATTTTTCTTTTAATTTTGCAATGGAATTGAAACATTGTGTATATTCTCTATATTGTTTTGTGTACATTAATTGTATATAGTGTAAAGCAATTATGATGATGATCAGGTCATCATCATTGTTTAACATCTGCTTCCCATGCTGGCATGGGTTGGATGGTTTAACTGAGGACTGGCAAACCAGGAGGTTGCACCAGACTCCAATTTGATCTGGCAAGGTTTCTACGGTTGGATGCCCTTCCTAATGCCAACCACTCCCAGTGTATAGTGGATGCTTTGTACATGCCACCAGCACAGGGGCCAGTCAGGTGGCATTGGCATTGATCATGCTCAAATGGTGCTTTTTACATGCCACCAGCACGTGTGTCAGTCAAACAGCATTGGCATCAGCCATGACTACAATTTCACTTGACTCAACAGGTTTTCTCAAGCACAGCATATCACCTGACGATTGAAGGGTACTTTTAAATGAGCCAGTTATGCAACACTGGCACTGGCCACAATTATGATCTCATTTGGCTTGCCGGGTCTTCTCAAGCATGGCATATCGCCAAAGGTCTCAATCAATAGTCATTGCTTCTGTGAAGCCTAATGTTCGAAGGTCGTGCTTCACCACCTCATTCCATGTCTTCCTGGGTCTACCTCTTCCACAGGTTCCCTCCACTGTTAAGGTGTGACACTTCACACAGCTGTCCACTTTCATACGCAACACATGACCATACCAGCACAGTTGTCTCTCTTGCACACCACATCTGATGCTTCTTATGTCCAACTTTTCTCTCAGGGTGCTTACACCCTGTTGTGTATGCACACTGACATTACACATCCAGTGGAGCATACCAGCTTCTGGCCTTTCGAGCCTACACATGTCCTCTGTAGTCAAAGGCCATGTTTCGCTGCTGTGTAGCATGGCTGTTTGCACACAAGCATCATACAGTCTACCTTTCACTCTGAACAAGAAGCCCTTTGTTACCAGCAGAAGTAGGAACTCTTTGAACTTTGCCTAGACTATTCTTATTCTAGCAGCTATGCTCTCAGAGAATCCACCGCTGCTACTGACTTGGTCACCTAAGTAACAGAATCTATGAACTACTTCTAGTTTTTTCCCCCTGGCATGTGAAGGCATCTGTTTTCTGTACATCGGTGTTTATTGCCCCTGTACATCTGCCACACACAAAAACTATCTTCCCAGTTAAATTTCCTTTGATATTACTGCACCTCTTATGTGTCCAAAGCTTACACTGGGTACATCTTATGGAGATTCTACCTATGCCTTTTCTACAGATTGAGCAGGGTCATCTACCTGAAGGGATTTCCTACTTACTAAGACTTTGGTTTTTGTTAGATTGACTCTAGGGCTCTTCGATTCTAGGCCTTGCTTCCATTCCTGAAACTTCTCTAGTTCTGGTAGTGACTAAGCTATTAGAGGTCATCAGAGTAGAGGAGCTCCTAGAGGCAGCCTGTCTTGAATTCCTCTGTTACTACCTGGAGTGTTATTACATGATGAGGAGTATGCAATTATATATTGATCTTACAATTTCAATAGACTCAAATAATAATGAATGATATGCATATTAAGTATTGTATGGATTGTTATTGTATATTTTTCTATCATTTATTGCACAAGCAACAATACGATTTATATGCAATAAAAATGCAAATCATCCTTTCTTTCTTAAATAGCTGCTCTTAATTATTTTTCGTTCTGTGGAATTTCCCACATGTAAATACACAAAGTATATCGCCCAATACACTAATAATTTTGCCTTAATCTTATAATGATTATGCTTTATCATCATCATCATCCTTTAACATCCATTTTCAATGTTGGCATGAGTTAGATAGTTTGACCAGAGTTGGCAAGGAAGAGACTAGTTTCCAGTCTGATTTGGCTTGGTTTTTATAGCTGGATGCCCTTCCTAACGCTAAGTATTTTACAGTATGTGCTGGGTGCTTTTAACATGACACCAGCACAAAACGCTTTTGCATGGTACCAACACTAGTGCTTTTCACGTACACTGGTACAGGACTCTTGCAGCCCAATCCTCTTCAGGAGTGGCCTTAACACTTCTGCTGTGGAGGACAGGTCTTCTTGAGTACAGCAAGGCACCAGGTATCTCAGCCCTTTGTCATCTCATCTGAAAGGTTCAGTGCCCTGAGGTCATCCTTCAGTACCTCATCTCAAGTCTTCCTGAGTTTCCCTCTTCCATGAGTTCCACCCACTTCGAGAGATGAGCACTTCTTTAGAAGCTGTTAGCATCCATCCACATCACATGACCAAACCAGCATAGTCTTCTCTCTTGCACACTGCATCTAATTCCCCTTATGCCTTCTTTCTCAATCTACTAGCACTCTATCAAATATGTACACTTACATTACTCATCCAGCAGAGCACACTAGCCTCATTCCTCTCTAGCATTTTCATGTCCTCTGTATTCAGGGCACACATCTCAATACCATGTAGAATTGTTGTTTGTATACATGCAGCATACACTCTTCTTTTCACTCAAGTACAAGGTCTAATCAATGAATATCCACACTGTTGCTATAGTAATAAAGCTAAAGCATGCAGAGTGAAGCCGCTTGACAAAAGCTTGCCTTAAACTCTGCTGTGCATGCGCACTAAGTTTTAACATTCTAACTCACTTCCACTGTTTACAGCAGTGCTTGGAAGGGAGGTGTGTAGCGTGTGATTATCGCATTGACCATGCAAGAGAAAGTTGTCATGGCAACACCTGCTCAGAGGCCTATGCAAAGTTGAAGAAAGTGTATGAGTGTATGAGCTGCACACAAGTGTACACGTGGTTCAGATATTTCCAAGATGGCTGAAAAAATGTCGATACTGACGACCATTCTTGGAGACCCACAACCAGCAGACCTGAGAAAAACATCGCAGATGTGCGTGCAGCTGTGAGGGGCAAACATTGAATCACCAACAATGAGTTATCAGAGGATGTGCAAATTAGTTGTTTCAGTTCAGTCCATTATCACTGAAGACTTGGGTATGAGACACATGTCTATCAAGTTTGTGCCAAAACTGCTTTCAGCTGACCAAAAAGACACTTGGGTTTTAGTTGCATAAGATCTCCTTGATTGTGTCGAGAACGATGAAAACTTTTTGAAAACTTTGCATAAGCCTCTAAGCAGGTGTCATCAAGCTTTTGGCAAAATTTGATGCAGATTCTCTGCTCAACTTTCTGTTATGGTTAATGCGATGATCACATGCTACATACCTTCCTTCCAAGTACTGCTGTAAACAGCAGAAGTGAGCTAGAATGTTAAAACTTAGTGTGCATGTACAGCAGAGATCAAGGTCAATCTGTACCAAGCAACTTCACTGCCTGCATGATTTAGCCTTGTTACTATGGCAACAGTCTGGATACTTATTGATCAGACCATGAGTGTGTATCATCATCATCATTGTTTAACGTCCGCTTTCCATGCTAGCATGGGTTGGACGATTTGACTGAGGACTGGTGAACCAGATGGCTACACCAGGCTCCAATCTGATTTGGCAGAGTTTCTACAGCTGGATGCCCTTCCTAACGCCAACCACTCTTAGAGTGTAATGGGTACTTTTACGTGCCACCGGTACGAAGGCCAGTCAGGCGGTACTGGCAATGGCCACGCTCAAAATGGTGTATTTTACGTGCCACCTGCACAGGAGCCAGTCCAGCGGCACTGGCAACGACCTCGCTCGAATGTCTTTTCACGTACCACCGGCACAAGTACCGGGA
>NC_068982.1:68670101-68671218 GCF_001194135.2 Octopus bimaculoides | reverse complement strand
GTACAGGTGCCATCACGATTTCGCTTTCACTTGCCCCAACAGGTCTTCACAAGCCGAGTTCAGTGTCCAATGAAGGAGACGTTGGCATGGGTGCCAGTCATCGAATTTAGTTCAATTACAATTTCACTTACCCCAACAGGTCTTCACAAGCAGAGTTTAGTGTCCAATGAAGGAAAGGTACGCATTAGTGGGCTGGCTACACCCCTGGCAGAGGCCTTGGATTATGGTCTCACTTGGCTTGCTGGGTCTTCTCACGCACAGCATATTTTCAAAGGTCTCGGTGAGAAGTCAT
This sequence comes from Octopus bimaculoides, assembly GCF_001194135.2. Classification (NCBI taxonomy): domain Eukaryota; kingdom Metazoa; phylum Mollusca; class Cephalopoda; order Octopoda; family Octopodidae; genus Octopus; species Octopus bimaculoides. Next base: position 68,670,926 of record NC_068982.1, on the reverse strand, counting down.
TGCCTCGGTTAGGCCTAATATTCGAAGGTCATGCTTCACAACCTCATCCCAGGTCTTCCTGGGTCTATCTCTTCCACAGGTTCCCTCAACTGCTAGGGTGTGGCACTTTTTCACACAGCTATCCTCATCCATTCTTGCCAATTACAATGCATTAATGTTATGCATGATATATAAATGAGTATTTTAATCTAATACTACTTCTGTTGCACGTTATGGATTTTTGTTCATCTGGGCAGCTATTTGCAACATCAGTGAATGCTTATTCACTGTTTTTCTATATTGGTATATATTTCCTACAGTAAATTTGTACTCATCATCATGTATTAACATTAAGTATGATGCACAAATGGCTAAACATTATATTTTTCTGAAACCTATATATTTACACAAATAAAAAATGTATTCTAGTTTTTGCAACCACTTTTCTTAACACAAAATATTTTTACTATCAAATATGTCAGGGTTTTGACAATACACATAACAATTCAGCTGTCACTCAATGTGTTGAAAACAGCAGCCAAAGTTCTCAGAAACCACACACTTAAATAAAAAAAATCATAATAAACAATTATAGTTCCTGATATACAAACAAGATTGACACAACTGGACAACCGTCTTTCATAGATTTTCAACTATAACCGATCATATGACAATACCAAAGTTTATTTCGAGTCAATAACATGAGATTTCTGTGCAGACACACTCCCTACTAGCCAAATTTCCTTCAACCCATACCCTACCATCATAAATTAGTCTCACAACAGACCTAATAATATATAAACATGATATATATATATATATATATATATATATATATATATATAT
>NC_068982.1:68668876-68669693 GCF_001194135.2 Octopus bimaculoides | reverse complement strand
ATAATACATCAATTATCCACAAATTACAAAGCTGTACAATTCTTGAGTATTTTGGTATTTTACAGGAAATTACTATTATTTCAACATCAGAAGGACTTAAATTCAGTAAAAAAGACAAAAAAAAAAAAAAAAAGGAAAAGACTTTTCCCATCTCTTTTGGTTTTTAAAGAAATTTTAATAAAAACTAAAAGATCTGAGAATTTTGGCATGGTAAAAAATTTTTTTAAATACCTCCAAATATTAATTCAATGTGAATGAAAAATTTTGTTTTTTCACAATACTTCTCAACATCTTGCTTAAAGTGACTGGCCTATCTCATAGCCTCCCTCTCAACTGGAAATAGGGAGACGGCCCTTCAGTCTTGGAAGTTAAGAAGTGATTCATTAGGGCTGGTACCAAGCAAAAAACACCCAGTAAGCTTTGTAAAATAGTTGGAGCTAGGGAGGGCATACAGCTCAAAACTCTGACACTGGATCAAGACACGATTCTTTGATTTATCAGATCTTGAAAAAATTCCAACTCATGCAAGCATGGGAAGCAGATATGAAATGAAGATGATGGAAGACTGCTACAGATGGCTAAATCTGAATACAGATATTTATGTTGCTGTTAGATACCTACACACATCTAGAATCATCATCATCATCATCATCATCGTTTAACGTCCGCTTTCCATGCTAGCATGGGTTGGACGATTTGACTGAGGACTGGTGAAACCGGATGGTAACACCAGCCTCCAATCTGATTTGGCAGAGTTTCTACAGCTGGATACCCTTCCTAACGCCAACCACTCAGAGAATGTAGTGGGTGCTTTTAC
>NC_068982.1:68661305-68668643 GCF_001194135.2 Octopus bimaculoides | reverse complement strand
TTTATGTGCCACCCGCACAAGAGCCAGTCCAGGGGCACTGGCAACGATCTCGCTCGAAAATCCTACGAAGGCCAGTCAGGCGGTACTGGCAACGGCCACGCTCAAAATGGTGTATTTTATGTGCCACCCGCACAAGAGCCAGTCCAGGGGCACTGGCAACGATCTCGCTCGAAAATCCTTACACATGTCATGGGCACAAGTGCCAGAAAGGTGATGCTGGGCACAGGTGCTATCCCGATTTCGCTATTCGCTTGCCCCAATAAGTCTTTGTAAGCTGAGTTTCGTGTCCAATGAAGGAGACGACGTTGGCACAGGTGCCAGTCAGTGCAATAACAGAGTCATAGTGACCAATATGAGATAGTTCCAGTAGAGTATATGGCCAGGTATAAATTGTTAACCTTCAGGATTAACAGTTTACAGATGGTCATAAAGGTTAGACTGTCTTTCACAATCATAATTCTTAATGATCTAATGCTTTAATTTTGAATAGGTACCAAGTTATGTGCATGTCATAGATATAAACAGTAGGAGCACTCTATACTGATGAGTGTTTTGTTGACTTACAGAGGTGAGTTTAAATCTTTTCGTGGGGCAAAAGGAAGTATTGAGAAACTACTACATTTGTATGAATCAAGTCTGACAAGTCAAGGTAAACAAATTCAAATGATATATATCTAGAAACAGCTAATTGTTATTATGATAATAAAACTAAACAATAAATTATCTTTTTCACAGGTAAAATGCTTTCATTATATTTGATTCAATGGTGAATAAATGCCATGAGTCAGCAGAGACTTGGAGATGAAGTTATTAGATCTAAGATGAAGTAATGGCAAAAGAAAAGAATAACAGAATGAAGAATGATAGAGATTGTCTTCTGTTTGCTATATATTACTTCTAGTATAATTTATGATGTTATTGCATCAAGCCTGGCGCACCACCAGTCCTTTGTTTTGTACCATTCACTAGTACAGGACCCACCTACTTTCCACTCCCCTTGTTGCAACTCATATCACTCAATCCCAGCAGCTCATCTCAAAGACACACTAGGTGGTTATATTGGGCCACTACGCTCCACCTTCATACTCCTCGCCTGTACTACTTATGAGTCATCACTGTTTCACTTTGTCTGATATCATACTCTTGTTCCTTTTCTCCCACACATCCTAATCCTCTGTCATTGCTCTATCTCTTCTGGTCACACATTCCGGGTCTGTCATCATTCTATATCCAAAATCACATTGCCTTAAATATATATGTATATATATACCTAACTCGCAATACTCCTATCACTCTACCCCTTATCATACATCTCACTCATCACTATTATTTATGTCTCACTGAAGCCTCTCACTTTGTAAAGAGGCTGGCAAACAAGTAGGTGTTTGGGGTTGTGAGATCCTTTTAGTCTTGTCAAGAACATAACACCTTTCTAATACTGATACCAGAAAAATGAAGCCAGTACACTTAGTAAAGTGGTTGGTGTTAGGAAGGGAATTCAGCTGTAGAAACTATGCCAAAAATTAAATGCAAATGTGATGAGATTTCTCAGACAAATTGAGCAGCATGCCCAAATTACATGATAACTCCAGCTGTGACGATCCTTTAACCCATGCTAGTTAGGAAAGCAAATGTAAAATAATGATGATGATGATAATGATGTCATGCTGAGGACATATTTCACACATCACTTGACATTTATCATTATTAATCACCATCAATATTATTAATCATGACAATGACAAGTAACAGGTGTACGAATAACTTCCAGGAAATATACGTGTAATCATATAATGCAATCTCCCAAAGGTCAGCAAGAGAGTTCACAAATAGATCCCTAGATGCAAAAAATGAAAACTAAGTACTGAAAAGATGAATATCAACCTATAAAAATTTTAAAAGAACTTGTGTTAAAATGAATTTAAAGCTAAAACATAGCACTTATTATAACCTATTAAAAATTATAGAATGTCAAAACAGTAAACTTGACCTTTAAAGGATTAAAGAGAGTTTTTCAGTCAGCTGGACTGTAAGTGAAACTGTCTCAAAACATCAAATGACATTTTTCATATCAAAACGGTGATAAAATTCTCAGCTTTAAAACAAATAATGCAGCAAAAAATCATTATAAACACATTTGAAACTTCACAGAACAAATGAGCTTCTTTGAGTGAAATATGAAACTGAGGGATGAAGAAAAAAAAAAAGACTTATAATGGCAGTTCTACTAAATTCCATGTGCATAAATACATATTTTTAACTTCTGAATAAAGTAGATAACATATTTCTTGTAGATCATGGAAATTTTTTAACATTTCAAAAACAGAAAATGCAGTTTTGTCTAGTCGAACTAACAACTATCGTAACTATAAAGAAATCATATCTGAAAAGTTAGCATTTGATTTCAATATATATATATGAGTCAAAGCTGTTTGATTCAACTGTTTTGATCCATACATGTAACTCCCAATAAATGTGTTGGGTGCTCTTCTTTCGTTTGTCCATTCACTCGTGTGTGTGTGTGTATAATAATATAATATATATATATATATATATGCATACATATATCTCTCTCTCTCCGTCTTTCCCCTTTACTCTCTCTCATTGTTCACACGTGACCATCGTCCATCTTTCTTTTCCTCACATGATCATCTTTCATTTCTTTCTGTCTGTCTTACAGACCAGATGTATTCTTATCTGTCTCCTCTTCTATCTTTTCCCTTGGCAAAGACAATATTCCATTCTTCCAGCATTTGCTACCTTACCTCATCTGGCCTAACACCCCTCCATGTTTGTTTTTGTTTGGTTTGTTGTATGTTTCCACTGTCCTGTTTTTGTTACCAACTTTGACCCTCCGCAAATCCCAAACTTTATTTTGGTTTGCAGGAGCAACTGTCTTTTTGAAGCCTCATATTGTTGTTAATTGCTCGAAATGAGGAGTAGATGGACAACCGACGACTGATGACGGGTCGTTTTTTATGTTACTTATCTTGTTTTCCATTTGTTTCTCTCATTGTTCACATACCAAAGTCTGTCTTCGTATTTCATGTTGTTTTTGTTTTGTGATGTCCTGTACCCATATATGCATATATATATATATATATATATATATATATTATTTATATTAATATATGATTGAATGCCACGCATCCATTTCCCAGTAAATATATATATATACACACACACACACACAAAATATTTAGAAAAAAATCTCCATCCCAATCATTCCTCATCCTCTCTTGTAAAATGTGAGTAGCCATGTGGTCCCTCTACAGCAAGAAATCTGTTCTGGCTCCTTACATTCCTCTTCTAGCATAAGACTGCCTCACTCAGAGGTTGTTGTCTGGTAAGCTGCATGGTGACCTCACTAGTGCTAAGGGTATGATAAAAAGTACCCAGTACATGCTGTAAAGTGGTTAGCATTAGGAAGGGCAACCAGCTGTAGAAACTATGCCAAAGTAGATAATGAAGCATGATACTGTCCTTGGACCCATCAGATCCTATCAAACCATCCAACCCATGCCAGCATGGAACATGGATGTTAAGTGATGATGATGATGAAGCATCATCGAGATATACCTAACCAGCAGTGGTGGAGGATGTTCAGAAAGCATAGCAGCCAGAACAAGATCAGAGTTATTACTTCTGACGATAACCAAGGGTTTTTTTTCTTCTCCCAGTAAAGGTAGATTGTATGATGCTTGTGTGTGAACTGCATGCTGTATGGCAATGAGACATGGGTAATAAATGAAGAAGAGGTGCAAAGGTTAGAAAGGAATGAAGCGAGCATGATCCAAGAGAAATATAATGTTAGTTCAGATAAAGACAAGGTACATGAACTGAGAGAAAAACTGGATATAATAGAAATCAGATGCCATGTGCAAGAGAGATGATTGAGTTACTACAGACATGTAATGCACATGGATAATGAGAGATGGGTAAAGAAGTACTAGGTGTACCAAGTGGAAAGAACCAATGGAAAAATAAGGTCAAAAAGACATGGACGTAAGTGGTGAAAGCAGGACAGGATAAAAGAATGCTGTCATGGAGAAGACTCAACTAACCTATTCAAGTATCAGAAAATAGACATGAAATAATTATGATAACATGTATACAATATTTATTCATGAAAATAATCTTCTGAAACATTTTTCACAAATGCAAATAGTTAAAAGCTTAGCCAACACAATTATACATCAAATGTCTTCAAATATGAAATTGATTTGACTATATCTAAAATTGCTAGCAACAATTTCAGAAGATGCCATGTGAGGGTATATGATGTAGAAGACAGTTTTGAATATATAAAATAAAAACCAATGGAAATTATGTACAAAACAAACGAATCATTTGATAAGAGTTTCTCATTACATAGTCATAGTTGGACATTCATTAACTTCCCAGTTAATTCAACTGACAAGAAGTCAATGAAATGATTATAAAATATTTCCAGATAATTTATATATTCATGTACATTTAAGGCAGTAAGATGACTGAAATGATAGTTTCAGCAAATATATATTTACTTAGTAGTGTAAGTGTGGGCATAGCTGTGTAAGTTAAAAAGTTTGTTTCTCAATCACATAGTCTCGGGTTAGTCCCACTGTATGGCACCTTAGGCAAGTGTCTTCTATAGCTCCTGGCTGACCAAAGTTTTATAAGTGAATTTGGTAAATGGAAACTGAAAGAAGATTGTTGTGTGTATATGTATGCCTATGAGAGAGCGTGTTCGTGTCACCTTGTCTTGACATCGCATGATAGTTGGTAAATAAAATAGTAGTGTCATTCATTTCCAATATTCAGTAAAAATACATATCTGGCCTTGGGGAAATATTACCTTACTTGGAAACATGTGAAGGTTGGTGAAAAGACGGGTATCCAGCCACAGAAAATCTGATCCATGCAAGAAAGGAAATGTGGACGTTAAACGACGATGATGATATAATAAACTGAGCCACATTGGTGGCATATTCATATCCAATACATGTATTTCTTTGTTTCTGAGCTGAGTATTTAATCACAGCTGTTGTGAAGAGAAAGTAAACATTTTCAAGAGTGTTGAGTATAATAATAAACCAGTATTCTACCGAAAACGAGTCACTTAACGCAAATGAACCTGGATTTAAAACATGATTTAATCATTATCAATTTTTATTTTCAATATTCAGTAGGTGGTGTTAAATTCAACATCTTCCTAGGTTAACGTTTTTCATAATCATTGGCATTTTTAAAGGAAATGTTAACGAAATGAAAATCGTTAAGATGATCAAATTTCACATTAACGTGATACATTATCGTTTCAATGACACTATGATGCAAAACAGAAATTTGAAGATTTATCCCCATAGTAACTATACTTAATCCTAGACAAATATTGATATCACAAACATATCAGAGACGCAAAATGTTTGGATGGATAAAGTATTAAACTAGCATTATACACATCTTGAGTTTAAATCCACTGTGTATTGCTGTATATTTGGGCAACGCACTTGTAATATTCATTCATCTAGACAGATCTGGGAGTCTTAACAGATCTGATGTACCATTCAGACGGGAGTCATGTATGAACCAGTGTTTATAAGCTCATTAGGAGTGTTGGGTGTATTTATCTGATATTACGCTTATATACTTGGTATTATGATGCTTCTGTTTTTTTTCTTCCATACAATAGTCTACGTCTTTGTATGTATGTGCATGTATATGTGTGTGTGCGTATATATATATTCTGTATGTGTGTGTGTGTGCGCGCACGAGGACATGCACACAACAAACTATAATCCTTTAAATAAGTATTACCCTACACACCACACACAGCGTTGAGTAGAATCAAGGATTTTAAAGAAAATTTCCAATAAAGGCCAATTAAGGAGCCGTTGAACTGTTATTTGATATTCTGTTTATTCATTACAAAAGAAAGAAACGAAGAATAAAAAAAAACATCAGTTATTCAGCATCAGATAGAGAGAAAACAAAAAAAAAGATAAGAGTACAAGAATTTAAAAAAAAAAAACCAAACACTGACAATTTACATTAAACTAGAATCTGGAAGACAAATAAAAAAAAAAAAGGGTTTAAGAAGCTAATTGTACACTTCTCAATACATTAATTTAAAAGAATACATACGAACAATCAACTATTCTAGAAGAGGAGCCACCATTTACTTGAATGAACTATATTATTGACTTATTTGTGTAACAAGTCTAATTCTTCGCAGAAACCACATCAAGACACATTAGATATATCATGCTGAAAATGTGAACATGCTGAGATTTCAGACTGATTATAGAAAAGCAGGCATTAAATAGCTAATAAACAAAGATTAGAACTGTTGGTAAGGATTAAAGGCGATGTTTCGATACAAGTTCTCTCGAAACATCGCCGGATTAAAATTACAAGACAAGAGATTAGAATGCTATGTATGGGTTTGGGATTATAGCATTGCAAATATTTATATTTTTCGATGAGGGACGGAAGAATTTGTTAAACAGAATCTTCCAGATGACAAATACAAATTAAAAATAAAATTGAAGAATATTTTAATTATCAATATATATATTAGATAAAATTAAAATACTCGTCAATTTTTAAGTATTATATATATGGTAACACAACATATATACACACATGCTACATGTATACATGATATGAGAGGTGCGAAACTGCATTAGCCCCCCATATATCATGTGTGTAAACACAGACACACACATATATACACCACATATCACAATCTGAAATATATTTTGTGTGTACAAAATAGCTTACAATATCATAAACACAGAAAATACTCGCCCTACATCTAAAACTTACAAAATGTTCTACAGTGATTTATGTATTTCATATTTATGCATTTGTTGAAGATGCAGATACTGATAATGTGAAATACCCACAAGGTATAAGATAACACGGAGAACAAATGAAGAATTTTATTTAAATATAATTTATAAAACAAATGATTATGCTTAAGTCTTCCTTGGGTGCAGCAATGATTTCTCGCTCTTTCACACACCATTGTAAAAGTTGAATAGAAAGAAGAGAACAAGTTAAATTATAACATCTACATGCAAATAACTAAGTAATGGGTCCCATTTTCCTTTCTACCTAGACAGAATTTTTGTTTCACACGCAACTAGTGTTATTCTAAAAATATCCCCGTAAGATCATATAAAACTTGACGCTTTAAGTTAACAAATTATAGATATCGACACATATATATATATATAAATATATAGTTTTAGGGAAAAGAACCAAGGTTCATGAACTCATCGATGAAAATCCACTGTGAAACTTAATTTAATTTTAATCTTTAATAAATTGATTTTAATTGAGTTTTTACCT
>NC_068982.1:68655035-68661295 GCF_001194135.2 Octopus bimaculoides | reverse complement strand
TATTATATATATATATATATATATATATATATATATATATATATATATATATACATACATACATCCATACATACATACACACACACAAATACTTTGTAAGCGATCATCATTTGAGTACCATATATGAGTTAATAGATGAAATAACAGCTTAACACCTTCCCCACAAAGGTGTGTTATCACGATCTTTTCCAGCTGATTTATTAATCAATCCACACATGCCGATAAGAATTGACGTTTTGGAGGGCAATTTAATTTCAACGCGCATCAACATTTTTTTTCTTCTTTTAATAAAAAATATGAAATGTAGAAACAGTTGAGATGTAATTGAAGCTTAAATTCATCATAGCAGCTTCTTGTGTCGATCGAGGTGCTTAAATGGGAGTGTAAACCAGCTTAGCACTGTCAATAACAGCAAACATGTAAGTTGTCATCATGCGGATGTTAAAAAGTCTGTAGTTAATTAATATAGATGTTAATTAACACGATGACCGAAGAGCAACGCCGGTAAAATAAATTTTTTAAAAAAAGGAAAATAAATCGGAAAATTGTTCGATTGACGAAATTTGGATATTTTATATAAAATTACGGCAATTCTTTCCAAAATTACAATAAGAAAATAGTATCACGATTGCATAGCTAAACCCAACCGTTCCCAACTATTTGTAACAGGCGCACGTTATAAACACACACGCTGACATGCATATGGATATACACAAAACTAGATGCTAACATACATTATATAAATACTTGTATCATGTGTGTTAGTGTCTACAAACATTTATGGTACAAATCGGCTGCAAGTAATAGAGTGAAGTTAGTGTTCGACGAACCTTTACATGCGCTGATGAGATAGTATCCGTACTGGGTTATATCACTGAAAGCCAAGTAAACTACAGGCCGGGTATGACCAGAACAAGTGAGCGGTGTCTGCCTGAAGTTGGACATCTTCACCGAGAGAGAAGTGTGTATGCGTGTATCTGTATGTGTGTGCGAGTATAAAAATAGATAAATTTATATTTGTAGATTGGTTATCCTCTCTACGGTGTGAATGTGCGGTAGATGGTAAAACGCCGACAACTTCACTTCCGGTAGGACTGCACCAAAATTATTAAACCGAGTTGAATACAGATTTAAATGTAACGATATTTAATTTCGATATTTCGATGGGTGGGAAAAGTTAATTTTCATAAACTCGGTAATTGCTAAAATGTTATGATGCTAAAATATTTAAGCTAATGATTTTAATTGCTATCAAAATACAGGAAACAATATCAAAAAAAAAATCTCTCCTGTTATGCTACAAATTTTTTAAACTCCAAATTAGTTAAAATAATTTGAAGTAAAATATTTTCCTACCTGATACCCATGTTACACATACAAACACAAACACTCACACATACATACATACATGCATGCATTCATACATACATACATGCATGCATACATACATACCTACATACATACATACACACATACATACATACATACATACATACATACATACATACATACATACATACATACATACATACATACATGTGTAAATAGTTAAGTGTGAACTAACATATATAATGTTGTAAGGCACAAATAATTTTTCAGTCAACTGAAATTAAACCAGAAATGAGAAACAAAGTCATTAGCAATAAAAATAATTCTTTGTAAGGGGAAAAAACTCTGAAATTTGAATTAATTAAAAATTAAATGGAGATGTGCAGCAGAGAGGAAATTCTTTCCTCTATAAGTACAATTCCATACCTGTTTCACTCATATTTAATATTCTAAATTAAGTATCATCTTCCATGTACATTCAGCCAATACCTGAGTTATAGTTTGTGTGGGAAAATTATTCATTGATAGGGTAATTAGATATTAAGGATACTGGAAATTTTCCCAAGAGTGCTTTCTGTATGGTGAACTAATGTATTTAATGTAGTACATCAAACTAATTTTTAAGCAATTAAAGTTAGACCTCTAATATACAGAAAAATTATTTGTGTTAATGAGAAATCCTGTCAAAGAAAGCAAGAAAGAGAACCCTTAAATTTGAATTGATAAAAGATTAAATGGTGACATGCAGGTGTATACATGGATTTACATTTAACTATATGTTCTTCATGTAGAAGGCACCCTTAGGAAATATTTCAAAATCATTATTCAAAATTGTCTAATCAGGAAATAATTTTGCACAAGACAACTATATTCATTGAGATGTTCTAAAACCTAGTTATTTTTTTTTTACCCAATATTTCTCTGAGGAGATTTAACAATACCAAAACATGCCCAGGACTAGAATTGCCAACATATTTTCCAAAGATAAAATTCGGTCTCCACTTGATGTCATGTCTCCATTAAATTGTTTTATTTAAATTTCTAGGATCTTTTACCAAGCACTGTAATTAACCCTCTTGATACCAACTGAAACTGCCTCTGGCTCTGTAGTACAAACGTCTTGTTTTCAAAAGTTCTGAATTAAAATCTTCCACCAAACCTTAGTCACGATTTATGTTCCTAGCACTAGCCTAATGATAACTAAGTTATTTTACTAAATTTTTTTGTTATATTTAAAATTAATTGAAAGTAACACAGAACATCTCAACAGAAATATGGTAACAAAGAGGTTAAAGCAAATTACTTTAATTCTTAATTTGAGAGTAATTTAATTGATTAAGAATTTTTTATGACTTCCAGCATTAAGTATGTCAGATTCCATTTGACTCTGCACACACATGTATACATCTGTGTATCTGTGTACATACATGCATGTGTGTTGTCTTTGTGTCTAAAAAGACAAGGTAAGAAGTGCTTGCTCAAACTAAAATTATACGTATTAATTATTAAATGTAAAAATTATAAGATGCCATGACAGTCTGTCAATCAAGGTCAACCATTCACCTACACATACATGTATGCACAGGTCTAGATAAGATTTCTTTCAGAAAACTGGCAGTTGCCTATGCCTATGTATATAAGTCTCTCATCTCCACCCTACTGATGTTCATCCAAGAGAAAGTGTTGTCTAGAAAAACTCACATTGTCATCAAGTAACTTAATTTTATATTCTGCTCATTAAAACGTTTATGCCATTTATGTTTGCTTGGGAAGTTTCACCAAATTAGGGATAAAAAAAATTCCTGGCTATGTTTGTGAAGACATCTTAGCTGAACAGAGGATTGAACAATCTTTTTTCGTCTTTATGACTTCCTTTGAGGTTAGGAATGGGGGATCTTCTATGTATATTAACTTAAGCTACTCCTTGCCACTCATCATCATAGAGCTCAGCTCCAGCAAAACTATTTCTGTCTGAAGTTAAACTGAAGTTCCTTTTGTTGATACAGGCACCAAGTTTCTAATTTCAGTTGAGGGTCTGTGGAATTCCCGTGTATGAAGTTATGATATCCTCATTACACATTGTATAGGGATAGTATTTACCAATCTTAAGATTTACAGTAATGTCCAAGAAGTTATGTTGGTAGTGATAGTTACATTTAGCTCATTCCAAATTATTTTCCAATGTAAGAACAAAGGTGCTGTTAGTGGATGTTTTATTGTAAGGATTTTACACATTGTAAACAGGTGTATTCATCATTCTTCTCATCATCATTATCTTTTATTGTCTCTCTTCCACACTGGCATGGATTGAATAGTTTGACAGGATGTGGTGGTTTGCAGGAATGCATTATGCTCCAAAGCTCACTTTGGCATGGTTTCTATGGCTGGATGCACTTACGAATGCCACTCATTTTCTGCTGTCTATTGGGTGCTTTTTTCATGGCACTAATACTAGTGAGGTTGCCATGTAACTCACAAAACTAAGATCCCCATTGACAGAGTAGAGCTACAGTCAAGACAAATAGCTTTATGCTAGGTAATGAGAGGTTAACATATGAAAGAAAAGGCCAGGACAGAACAGCTTTCTTTCTGTAGAGGTACTAAATGGTTACTCACATTATAGAAGAGTTGATGGGATTAACCAAAAAAAAAAAAAAAAAAAGAGAGAGAAAATGCTGGTGATGAAGTGTTAGGGTGGACCTTCAATGTACAAGAAGGTGAATAGAATTCTCCTTTGAAATATCATGCAATGAATTTAACTTGTTCTACTCTTGTGCTGGACTCTCCAGTCAAAGAAGACATATGAGTGTTTAGCTTTTGCTGAATGACCTGCACAAATGATTTGTTTATAGTGATCAAATGTATGTGCTGTACATTAGCTCACTCCATCCATTAAATCAACATTGCCTGAACAGATACATGGTGTACCACACGTCAGGTGTCAAAGTGATCACAGAGCAAAACACGAGATGAAGTGTTTTGCTCACGAACACAATGCACCACCCAGTCTAGGAACTGAAACTATGATCTCACGCTCATGAGTGCAACATCCTAAGTATTTTATGTGATCACTTGTTGTTTTGTAACATACTCATAACAACTTAAAGTTTTAAATAAAGTAAAAACTATTAACAACAAACTATTTCAAACATATTTTAATTTAGATTTTTTTGTTAAGCTTACAATAGTTTCTGTGTTGTATAGTTCATGTGTCAGGCTATGTGCCAGCTTAAAGTTGGAAAAATTCCAACAAGAGAAAGGAAATGAGTTTGGTTTGGTTTATTGAATGATTTAGGATGTAAAGTAAATTTGAGAGTCATAGTACCAAGACACAAATTGTCTAGAAGAAGCATCAAAAGTTGCTGGCTGAAAAAAAAAGTAAAAATGAAATTTGGACATGTGATGTAAATGAGAATTTGAACTGGTGTGAGTGTACTTTTAGTTGATGGTTATTGGTTAAGTCAGATGTAGGCCAAAATTGACCAAGAACAGAGAGAGAGAGAGAGAGTGGGGAGAGTAATATTTTTTTTTTACATATCCAGTTGTTTGGTAAAGATGTTGCTATTGTTGATAATGGAAGTAACCTACTTTTACAAGAGTCTGAAAATGTTCTTCTAAGTTGGAAAATTATTGGATGACACCAGAATATTTAGACTTTCTGGTTTGAAAAAATATTTTTTTCAATATTTTAACACTTTAATATTAAAAGGATTAAAAGTGGTGAAGTGACAAAAAATGGCACAGTGTCTGACTAAATACCATGGAGTATTCAGTTACATTACTTGACATTTCTGAGACAATATCTCACCAAGGATCACTTTGTTTTTATTACTTCAAGTACCAGTACCATATTTGATGGTATAAAAGATGCTCAAAGATATTAGATGCATACCAATTTCAGCAGCACATATTAAGAATATAAAGTTTGTAATGCATTAAAGCATGTAATTTTTAAAGCAATCTTGGATATAGTTCCTGGGATGAATTTTTGAGATGTTTTGAGAGAAAAAAGCGTATCTTAAAATACAGTAACTGAATGCCATTAGCCAAAATCAATGATCCAAGCCAATACCAATCCCTGGAGCACAAATGATCAAAAATCAATTGAAAAAATAGAAGAACCCTACTAACACCTCAAGGTGTCATGATAGCACATCCCAAGCACAATGTTTGAAAAGTGTAAAACAGTCAATATTAAAAAGCAACAGGTTCTGGAAAAGACAAATGTTCCTCAGGAAGGAAAATGTCAAGCAGTAAAATTGATTAACTTTAGTAAAAACCAGTTAGCCAAATCTGAAGAATTGGTGCTAAACAAAGGGCTTTTTGTTACTACTATCAAGCAAATTCCCTATTTATACATTATTCCCAATCAAAAAATCAGTCATTGTGCTTGAAAAATTGGCCAAAATGTACTGAAGAAGATCAAACTTTGAAAACCATGACAACAAAACCCTCCAGAAGCATAGTAGATCAATCTACTACCTTCAGACAAGAGCAGAAGGGTAATGCAGCTGCTATCTCTGATAGGATATAACACTCTGACAAGTTGAGGGCATTTAAAAATCAGGATAACTACAAGAAGATAAGCCTTTTGCTACCACATTTTTTATTTTTCTTTCAGTTAATTTTTAAAACAATAAAGATTACAGTAGAATGACTTTGTCTTATTAAGTTCAGTTTCAAATGAACATAAACCTGGAATTTTAAAAGGAAGCTTTAATTTAGATCACTTTAAAACAGGATGTTAGTACCATAAAACCAGGAGGGTCTTGGGTGATTTGATACCAAAAGGTTTAAAGAAAAGCCTTGCTTCATCAACATTTTGTCAATTGTGCATAAAAACAACATTTTACTGACTATATAAATACAAAGAGCTTATACAACACAATAGTTAGCTACCTATGTATATATATATATATATATATATATAT
>NC_068982.1:68653458-68655025 GCF_001194135.2 Octopus bimaculoides | reverse complement strand
ATATATATATATATATATATATATATATATATACAAACACACACAGAGGAAAGGCATCAAGTCTTAAAAAGCATCCCAAAGTACACAATAGCACTTGATGCAATCCTTTGCCTTACCAACTCCTGTCAAACTGTTCAGCCTATGCCAGCATGGAAGGCAGATGTTAAATGATGATGACATATGCATGTGTGAGAACTCTACAAAACACATATACTTGGGGTACCTTTGAGTCTATTGTTAGATGCAGACACTCACCATGTTATCTACTAAGTTTTTTTCTGATTAACATCCTTTCCCCACTCTTGGTACTTTTGGGCAGAACTTCTTCCCATGCGAAAAATTCAACATGCTTCACAGAACAAGTTGAGTACAAGCAAATCATGTCTAGCAAAATGATCAGTTATGATGTGGTAAACCTATTAACAATGATTCTAACAGACGGTGCCTTGTCAGTTGTCACGATTGTCAGGAGCAGACTAGAAAAAAACCCCAAAGTCTTCATGAGCACAAAACTACCAACTGGTCACTGCTTTCTGGTAGAAAATAAAATTTACCGTAAATGAAAGGGTTGGCTATGGGTTTATTATCAACAGTAATAGCTAAATCTATATGGAACACTTTGAAGATTCTAGCTTTAAAAAGTACCACACTAAAAATAAACAGCTCGATGATGAAATATGGATAACACCAAGTTGAACTTGATGTTATCCACATATATTAATTTAGTTCACCTAGAAGAGGGAAAGTAACAACAAATTACCATTCCTTGGTGTATTGGTTCAAAGACAGAAGCAGGTTTCATAGCATCAATGCATCAAAAATCAATAGCCAGTGAACTCTACTTAAATTATGATTAACATCCAAACTGAAATTATCTAATACCACAAACTTTGGACAAAAGAAAGACCTGCATCAATACTTCAATTTATATTGAAGAAATGATTCACCTGGAAATGACATTTCTGAATAACAAATACCTGGTCCATCATATAAGGTATACAACTACTTTTAAGCACAGAATAGAGATTAAATCAAACTCTATTATGTCTCCACATTACTGTAAGTATTTGTCAGAGAGAATTCAGAGAAACATTAGAACACAATTCTGATGTACCAAGCATTTTAGAAAGTAACTATATTCAAAAGTAATGTTAAACTTTAGATTGATCACCAAATTAAATCTACTCATGGATAGCTAGAACATAAGAATTTCATCTATAAGAGTTCATGTATTTGTAGAAGTGCATGGAATATTAAAGAATATTAGAACATAAAATATTGCAAAAGAGAAACTCGGAAGCCCCTAAAAGTAAGAACAGAGGAACATAAAAAGGCTAAATGAAAGAAGCATATAAATAGTTGAAGAGATACAGAGTAAGAAAATAAATTACATACTGCTAGAGAATGAAATTTATATAATTGTTAGAGAAACACAGAGGAAACTGAGAAAAATCAATCACCAATTAAAGATGCTTGATATATAAGGCTTGCTAAAAACCCAATCAATATGCTCAAAACTGACATCAGCTCAATAAGGCTGCATTTACAAAAAAAAAAAAAAAAAAAA
>NC_068982.1:68608079-68653448 GCF_001194135.2 Octopus bimaculoides | reverse complement strand
AAAAAAAAAAAAAAAAAAAAATGAAAAGAAACCCACTTAAATTTATATCATTACTCATACAAGTATCCAGAGTTCAGAGGATGAAGATATTCATTGTTCAAAAATAAAGCTTCTTAGCAGGAATCCAGTCTTATAAAATGTACATGTTCAAAGAATAAGATTCTAATGATAATCACAGATGAAACCAATAGAGACAGTGTAGATAAATTATTAAAGACATTTTGTCTCTTAAGATAACATTAATAATTCAAAATACTTTTAACCTAAAATGCAGCTAAAGTATACTTGATTGTATTCTGAAATGACTGTACTTTTTGTGTACAAATGGATGGCTTTGTACCAATGTTAGAAATTTCTATTAAAAGAGATTTAATATCCTGTAGTTAGAGCATTGATTCTAATTAAAAATGTGAAAGGAAATATGAGCATCACAGCAAATTTGTATGTTTGAGACATTTATCTAGTAAATGGTTTAATGGGTCAACACAGAGCGTTTAATTATTTACAATCTACACAATCAAAACTGACAGGAATTACATCAATAGTCCTAAATGTGTGTGACACTCACTTTAATCATTTTTACAATCTCAGTGGTGTGCAATGGTTACCATGTTTTGTTTAAAGGTCGAAAAAGACATGGAAACAATGAAAATCAACAATGTAAGTCACTGATCTAAGAAAACCAAGTGTCAATTTGATATTCAGTTACTACTACTCACAATTTCCAAGACAGACTGAAGTATAACATGAACTGAGCAAGATGAGATGTAGACAGCCATTGAATAACTAACAATCCATATACCGAATACCCACCCTGTAATAATGAATTATCTAATATCTACTAATAAATAAAATGGTATTAATAATCTAGTTCACTGGCCAAGATGAGCCTGATTGAGTTTAGAATAAAGAAATAAATTGCAATTAATGTTTGTAATTATCACGATTAACTCAAAAATAGTTGTAAGATATGAAACTAAACATACACCAAGACAAAATCTTTCAAAATAATTACCTCAAATTACGAAAGTGATTTCAGCAAGGAATTATATTGAATAAAGTAACTCATATGGTTCTTTAATGATTATACCTTTGCATTATAAAATCTTAAATGCATAATTTTTTGAAAATCTTGTGCAATCAAACCAAGGTATTATTCAGTTACATCAGAGATATGTATTCAAATACTCTTATTAATATTCTTCTATAGTATTTTTAACTATTTTACAATATTTATAAGCATAGTAAACTATAATTTAACCCTTTAACATTTAAATCAGCCATATCCAGCCCAAACATTTCCACCTGTTTTATGTTCAAACTGTCATAATCTGGCTTCTCACACCTGCCCTACAATATCAATCTAAAAATATACCAGCTCATCATCAAAATCTCAAAGTTACGTGATAATACATGATTAATTCAAAACAATGTGAATAAATAAGTATAACATTTGACAAAGTAATTTGAATGCTAAAGAGTTAAAGTTATGACAATTTATGTTTTCTTTAAATATAAACACCATTTCAGTTAACCTCATTATAACAAATAATACATCCTATTTTAGTATTCATATAACTGTTTCTGATTTAAGCACAAAGGCCAGCAGTTTTGAAGGGTCAGGTAAATCAATACAATCACCCCCAGCATTTGATGGGTACTTTATCATACTGACACCAAAAGTACAGAAGACAATGTCAACTGTGGTGGGATTTAACTCAGGAAGTAAAGAGCCAAAACAAGTACAAGGTATTTTCCTAACATTCTAATGCATCTGTCAGTTCATCATCTTTAAGTATTCATACAATGTTTTCAAAGTGGTATATGTAATATATATCAAACACAATGTTTCATTTAATGGAAGATGTTTAAATTTTTATGTTACCATTGATGATAACTATCATAAGAACCAGTTATTTGTTTTTAATTTTCATTGTATCTTAATGACTCAGAAGAATACGTGGATAATCACAAAATGGGAAGCAAACTATCCATAATTACATATATAACCTCAACAAAATATCAATTTTTAAGAGGGAAATGTCTGAATTTAGCCTCTAAAATTAATTTAGATATTGAGTTTTGATTTTGTTAGATAACATTAATAAAAATAGATAACCATTTTTTAGTAACAATATCTATATTCAGTATCTTTAGTTTTTATATATATATTTAATAGTTATATAAATAACAAGCAAAATATGCTTTCAGAATAATTTTCTCAAAAATATTGAATTTTTATTTACTAAGGTCTGTAAACTCAGTAGTCCCCACCATCACCCTCTACTTATTCTTTATGACTATGTCTCAAGCTTAACATTACATTCATTTTATGACTTATACTATGGATTTACTTGACAGATGACTAGGTTTTTTTCTATAACGAAACTAAATAAATTGTTAAACTAGCCAGATCCATAAAATTTCCATGTTTTATAAATTTTCTTATTTCTCTTATGATGCATAAATTTATAGATTTTTACATTATTGTTTCATTACATTAAAGATTTTAGTCATGCCTTTGGTTTAATTCTTTAATTAAAGTTGTTTACAACAAACACATACATGAAGATAAGTAAGAACAAGCAGAATATTATTATGGATGTTATTTAAATAACACTTATTTTATTAGATTTCTCTTGCTACAATTATAATAAATAATTTTAAATGTCATTTTATTAGTATAACTTTTAAATATCAATGAAACTATAGATGCTTCAAATTCCAGTTGTTCAAAGAAGTTTACACATTCAATGTGTAAACTTAATACATATTAACAGATAACCCTTTCCAATTGAAAAGGGGGAACTGCAGGAAGGCTGTTGCGACTTACACATGTGATATATTATAAGGAATCTTTCCCCAAAATGATAAAAAACTATATTTGTGGCATGTTCTTGAGGTGAAATAAATAAATTTGATGGCTAAATTAATTCCTAGCAACCAATCCACAACTAGAATGTTGTTATATCAACAAGCATATCTAATTGCTGATAGCAGTGACCCAACAAACAGCTCCATAGATACAGAGGTCATTAATAGTAGCCAATGCAGTTCTCATAGCAACAGTGACCTTGCACACAATGCACAGCCATGCAACAATGCATAGCCAAAAATGCCACAATATACAGTTCTTACTGTTTCATAGCCCTTTCAACACAAGTTGCATCAAAATCAGTCATTCTACACATGCTGTCATCAACAGAATAGACTATTCTATATCAAAAATATAATTACATTACTTTCTAGCTTGCTTTTACTGAAAGTATGTGTTATCTGGATTGTAACATCACATATGTATGCATAATTTATATACACACATCTATTACAGACTCACTTGCATGTCCACACATTTATTTTATACATACATTAGTGCAGTCATGTCTACAACTGATAACTCGTTTGTACACATACAAGCACACAAATGTATATATATATATATATATATATATATATAAATATACTCCAACACTCCTTATAAGATTGCCGTTTCAGAACATTTGAGCAACATTCCTTGATTTAAAAGGTACTATTGTGGCCCCTTTTAAATTAACAATAACTTTATCCTGTTGTAGTCAAACTACATCACTATTGGCAACAAATAAAGAATATGTATTCCCATTTTGTGTTTGTTATAGAAAACAAACTATGCAATTTATTCTGTATGTTTTCTTTGTTTGATTGTATGTTTTCTACAACATTTAACAAGAGAAGGAAAATGTCTATTGGAGAAATGGAATGGGCAATTGTAACATTCATGCCTTTCCAAAAGATATTAACAACATAAGTGAAGTAAACTGGCTTCACATAGGAATAGAAAAGCTGGTTGCAAACTTGGTTTGCCAGGACACTAAATTCAATAATACTATAAACTTGATAAACAATTGATAAATCCCAAATGAGTAACAATCTTCTTGAAATAGTTCTTTTAAAGTAAAATATTATTTCAGAATAGAATAATATAACTATATATATATATATATATTTAAAACAATGATCAACACAAACCTTAAGGAAAAAAGCTTCCTTTCACATGGTTTGTATTTTTCAGTTTCTTTGTTTTTAGAGAATATTTTTGTCTAATTAATAATTTTTAATTTAAGAAAATCTTTCTTCAAATATTGTGACAGTATCAAGAATTTTTATACCAATAAACACACATACACACAAATGTACATGCATGCATTCAGGTACACAAGCACACAGACGGTCCTTTATATATATATATATATATATATATATGTATATGAATGTATATATATAAAAAAATCTTTATGATTCAAATACTACATATGTTTTTAAATTTTTTCCCTTCTT
Organism: Octopus bimaculoides; assembly: GCF_001194135.2. Taxonomy (NCBI): domain Eukaryota; kingdom Metazoa; phylum Mollusca; class Cephalopoda; order Octopoda; family Octopodidae; genus Octopus; species Octopus bimaculoides. Next base: position 68,649,131 of record NC_068982.1, on the reverse strand, counting down.
TTCATGTCAACAGAGTTTAAAACATGTCCAAAAAAGCCATTATATTAGCTGATAACAGCTATAATCATAAAAACTAACACAAGAAATATATGCTAGTTTGGAAGAGATTCAAATTGGAATGTTCTTTACAACAGTCAGCCAGTGTATTTTTGTTGAAACTGATGAAAATGAAAATCTTTTTCTTCTTGAGACATAAAAAGATTTCTGTTCCATACAGCTTGCGATGAGTGAGCTTCAGTGTCTGGATTGTTAGGAAATAAAAGACCTGCCTTGACTCGGAGATATACAATAGTTGAATCACTTTCATAGACAGCAACAGTTAAACTGAAAAAGGAAAGTAGAAATTTAATCAAAACAAAGAAAAGGAAGATAAACTAGCAAAATGGATAAGATACAGAATTACTGTTTCAGAAATCTGACATGCAAAGTAGAGAGAGTAACAGTGTAACAGAGTAGTAACTAATTTGAGGTGGGGTATGGCAAAGAAAAGAGGAAAGGAAAGGGATTGGTTATAGGGACTAGTAAGAAAAAGGAGAGTGGATAGAGTGAATAGGTGACAATGTGGCAAGGACATCTAGGGTTATGCTACTTTACAAGGAGAAGAAACAATACAAGAGCTTAATGACGTTCATGTTCTGTATAAAATCTTTTAGTATAGTAGTTCAAAGTGAGTTGTAGAGACTTAAAAGCATGCATTTCTGAGGAAAAAGAATTAGAAAAATAAGAGTTCCAAGAAGTGGGAGTCAGATCATTAAGTAAAAGGGAAAAGAGGATTTAGTGGGTTTAGATAGGGAAGGATATTGTCAATGAAATTACCCCTTGTGTGTTGGTACCTATTAATTTGTGACGAGATGAAAGATAAAATATAAATATGACATGGAGCAATATCAGAGCCTAAATTATTTTCAGTTTAATCTCAAGAATTCAGACGTAGAAGAACTGAATTTCTCTCCTGTATGTTATGTTCTGAATCTGAACTCCACTTGTCTTTTATCCCTTCAAAATCAATAAATATTAATATATTGTGGTCAAGTTAATTCATTAACTGAAATCCTACAGAAGTTTGCTTTATACTTTGTCCATATATCAATAAATGCATGGCACTTAAAGAAAGCTGACCAATGCCTTGTGAATGAATTTGATAGGCAGAAATTGCACAGAAGCCTGTTGTCTGTATGTGTGTGCATGTGCACATAGCGTTGGGTCTGTTTCATAGCTTGGCAAAATGGGTTGGTTGGTTTGTTTGCATCCTTGCAACTTAGAGATTCATAGAATAAGTACTAAAAAATAAATACTGAGGATGATTTGATCGACTTGAACCCCTCAACATAATACCCAAGTATAACCACAATCCAATGACTGAAGTATAGATTTTGTTGAGCCATACATAAAAATAACCACAAACTAGAGTGTGTTGAAGTATCATTTATTCTGCATCAATCATCTTCACTGTAAGCGGGAGTATGATTGGCCATTTAAGCTCATATCTACCGTCTAACTGGAAGTCCCTTCTTTGCAGACCAGCTTAATAACTAGTGCACAATGAAGGACTTTGTCTACAGTTCGTCTGTTAAGAGTTCATGGGCAATGACCTACAAAAGAATATATTTACATTATCAGGTAAACAAAATTAACTCACCTGTCATTGGGACATTTCTCTACTTTGAGGTATGAAGTATATTTTTTTAAGTCTTGAGGACTAATCTGTTTTGTACATTCAATAGGTAGCACAATTTCTTGTGGTTCACTACAGTTTGGATGACCTGAGAGGAACAATAAGTTCAGTTCTGGACACATATGGACACGTACATTCCACCAATTCTGAACTGAAAAGAAACCAATAAAAATATATTCGAAAAGAAGTTTAAATTATCTGGAAATGAGTTAAAAATTCTCTTGTTACAAATATTTTGAATTTTCAAGTCATAACAAATACAATAAAATAACTTTAGAGAATATTATACCAAAATTCCAATTTAAATAACATGAGTATTTAAGTTCATTTTTCCTGCTGTAAGAGATTAACTCTTGTGGGCTCCATAATTGTCGTCTTCATTTTGTCCTGTACTCTACACACACCCTCACTGACTCCCTTGCACTTATTTCTTTCAATATTACTTTTAACCATGTCTTTCTTGGTCTTCCCTTTTCCCTACTTCCTTCCACATTCATTTCTGTCATGCCTCTCACCCATCAATTTTCATCCTTCCTCATCACATGACAGAACTACCTCATTCCATTTCTCTTCATATCTCTCACTGGTTCAATTACTACCATCCTCTGCAATGCATTGTTTGTCTTCTCTCTCAATAATACTCTTGTTATCCACTAAATTGCTCTCATTTTTGTTCTTTCCAGCCTTCTCTACCACTCCATGTTCATTATCCATATCTTACATATTTCACACATGTATTATACACCTTTCTTTTCAGTTTCAGTAACACCCCTCCCTATGAGTACACCACTCAGTCCTCAAAACTTGTTCCATGTGCAACATCTTATTCTACCATGCTGGGGTAGGGATGGGGGAGGACGAGAGAGAGAGAGAGAGAGAGATAGGGAAGAGACAGGGGTGAAAGAGTCACTGTAATGAGTGGAGAAACCAAGGCTTCTATCAGTTTCTGTCTACCAAATTCACTCACAAGGCTTTGGTCAGCCTAAGGCTATAATAGAAGACATTTAGATGGTTTCTTTTTCTGGATGTGACGTAGGATATCCATGTGGTTATTACAAAATAAGAGAGATTTAAGGTAATGGAGAAGATTGTTGTTCAATGGCTGTGTCAGTTACATTTGGAATGTTAGAAATGAGTAGAATAGGACAACAAAAAGCAAGGAGAAACCTTCATAAGACTGGGAAATATTGTAGCATATTTCCAAAGATTGGAACATATCCACAGAGAGACAGATAGACAGATGGAAAGAGAGGCAGACAGACAAATAGAAAGAAGGGATTGGAAAGTTTGGTGAGAATAGGGGCTAGCTCTGGGTTGCATTGTTTGGTAGTAATGGAAGAAACATGATCAGGAGTGGTGGGCTAGTTTAAACCAACTGGAGTGCCTCTCATTTGGCATGTATGTGTGAATGGTTTTGAACTTGATGGAGTGTGAAGGAATAGTTTGGGAGATTTACATGTGTACAATATGGAGTCAGATATGAAAGTGGGAAGTCTTATTCATAGAAGTACTGTTATAGAATCATTATGATTGAGAAGCGAAGGAAAGAAAGAATCTGCTAGGTTGATAGTAATCCTTTTGGCAAGGAACTAAAAGGAGTGGCAGCACCTATTGACTGTCTTTTTACAGGTGTTGCAATGCGAGGTAAAGACCATTCAATGTGTAAGGGTAGGAATTCTCTTCAAGCATTGTAGGCCATGTTCTTTATATGAACTGCTGCAGCACATTTTAGTTGTGTAGGGGATGTGGAAGAATATACGTATGAGGATAATTTTAGTCACTTATGAAGTTGTTTCTGATGGGCCAGGACTGAAGTATACTGCTAGTAGAGCTCTAGCTTGAAGTGCTATAAGGCTGGGAGATGTGTTTGTGTGTGTGGGGGGTGTCAGTTTATATATGTGGTAGGTAGTTACAACAAGGCAGTGATTAAACAACTCAATAGGTACAGAGATGGTGATAGTTTACTAAAGAGGTGGCAAGCAGGCAGAAACGTTAGCACGCCAAGCAAAATGCTTAGCGGTATTTTGTCTGTCGTTGCATTCTGAGTTCAAATTCTGCCAAGGTTGACTTTGCCTGTCATCTTTTCGGGGTTGATTAATTAAGTACCAGTTGTGTATTGGAGTCAATCTAATCGACTGGCCCCCGCCTCCTCCAAAATGTTGGGCCGTGTGCCTAGAGTAGGAAAGGATAGTTTATTAAAGGTTGAGTTTGGTGGGTGAGAAAGAGATCAAGGGTGCTAGCAGAGTCTGTTTGTCAGTCAATGATGGGTGTAGGGTATAAAACTTGATATTGACAATGAAGGATTGTAAAAGATTTGGTTTCAGTAATAGTAGCACTAGCATGGGATGAGTGTGAGAACGAAGACTTCAGCGAAGGATAAAGTAGTTCTTAACTTTTATTTTTAACTTGTTTCAGTCATTGGACTGTGGCCATGGTGGGGCACAACCTTGAAGAATTTAGTCAAATCAACCCTAGTACTTTTTTTTTTATCTAGTTCTTACTCTATTGGTCTGTTTTGCTGAACCACTACATTATGGGAACATAAACAAACTAACACTGATTTTCAAGCAGAGTGTGTGTGTGTGGGTGGGGAGACAAACACATAAATATATATATAAAACAGGCTGTCACATAGTTTCTGTCTACCAAATTCACTCACAAACATTGGTTGGCCTAGGGCTATAATGACAGACAGTATCATGTATTGGGACTGAACCCATAACCCTGCAGTTGCAAATCAAGCTTCTCAACCATGCAGTCTGCACCTAGATAGATGTCCCCCATGTAAGAATAGATATGGTTGAAGAGACATTGGGGATTTGAGAAGTTTAGAAAGCAATAGAGGAAGCAGACTTTGAAACAAAATAATTAGAAGTCTTTGTTTCTGATGAGAGCGGAATGTACTTATATTCAGACAGCACCTTTCAGGATGAAGTTTGAGTAAAGAGTGTAGTCTGGACAGCAGAAATAGACTATAGATAAGGGTGGGGAGATTTCTGTCTCAGTGAGTAATGTGTGGTTTGCATATTAGTAAGAGATGATGTGTGGAGGCCAAAATTGGATCAGAAACCATGGATGTTAGAGAAGAGAAAGGAAATTGATCAGCAGGTTCAGTTTTTGTTTTGGTGATCTAGAGGTTTTGGTGCACTATGAAATCTCATGGTAATACCTTGGCAAGAGCTTGGGTTAAATACTTGCAACAGAGCAAATTTTGCTCATAGGTCAGGTGGTGGTGTAGCACAATATATGCCTCACCACAAAAAAAAAAAAAAAAGAACTTTGTAGAGAATTAGTAACTAATGGGAGCCAGCCTTGGGATCTTCTTGAGAAGACACCATTCTCAAAAATAGAAAAAATAAAACAATAGTATGCTCAATACATACTTACAAAGAAGTGTGTAGCAATGGGTCTGCTAGGATTTATAATTAATAACAATAAACTTATACATACAGTAATTACACCATTTAATCCATAGTATAGATTAAATTGTGTTGTTACCATTTGCACATTCAAATATTTACCTTCACAAAGATCCATATATACATGAAAAACCATGTACGAATCTGCCTCGTCAGTAATATTGTAATGTTTAATCTTTTTCATCTGTTAAAATAAAAACAATAAAGCATAAATGTAAAGAAAAAAACTGTTAATAAATCAAAATTGTAAAATATTGAGAATTATATTTTGGTATAATAGAAATTCGAATGTATGCATTTTAATCAGCGAGTGATTTGATTTGTAAACATGAACTGTTCCTTAAAAAGCATCAACATACATACATGATAACATATTAGATTGCATTCTGCATCGACAGATTTTTGCTAAGAACCAGGGTTGAGTTAATGTACTCAGTCAAGGCTTTTTGTACAAGTAATTATTTTATTGTGTTTATAAGTCATTTCGAAGCAGCATGGAATTTTGTCAGTGAACAGGTCGCGGTCTCAAAGCGACGAAAATATTTTGGCAAATTAAATTTAAATGTTGAAGTGAATCTAACGGTTTTTGTGTGTTTCTTAAATGGCTTCTAAACACCATCCCCGTTGCTACTGTTTTCGTTCCAGCACACAATCCCAGATCAGGTCACTTGCTATGCAAGTACATCTTCGTAATTATTTTATTGACCTCTAAAAAGATTAATGACAGTACTTTACAGAGAATCGAACTATAACCTGCGGTACTGAATAGCACGAAACATGGTACTACTAAAGCAGCGCGGACCCGAACGTGCAGTCGCGCGTCCGAGCTAGCTAGTCGTGAGTGGTCGATCCTAACCCTAACCCTAAATACGTATTCATTTGCACACGCGGGTTAGGGTTAGGGTTAGGGATAGGGTTAGGGTTAGGATCGACCACTCAAGACTAGCTAGCGCGGACGCGCGACTGCGCGTTCGGGTCCGCGCTGGGCACTGTCATGGTATTAGCTGTCAGAAGCGAAAGTAGAAAAATCTAAACAAGGAATGTTACTGCTGGTTTGAGTTGAAATCTGTAAAAACTCAAACCAGCAGTAACATTCCTTGTTTAGATTTTTCTACTTTCGCTTCTGACAGCTAATACCATGACAGTGCCCCGCGCTGCTTTAGTAGTACCCGAAACATTAAGGATATTCATGTCCTAGCAATGTAAAAGGTACGAAAATGGTCCCGAAATATGAAAGGAAAGTATAAATAACTGGCAGGAAATGAAAAGTAGTCTAAAATCATGTTGTCCCTGTATAGCTTTAGATTAAACCTGACTGAACAGACCTATCAGAAGTGTTTTCACAATGACCATTTCATCTTTCATGCACTGCGCAGTTGCCTGTTTTCAATGATGGTTGATTGTAATTTGGGAATGATTGGGCGGCTGCTATCTCACGCGAATAGAATGACCTCATAGAGGGTTTTCTCATTGACTCGATTATAACAGAAAAATACAAATAAAATATTAAATTTGTGTTTATCTGTCTTGATATGAACACAAAATTTAGGGGAAACATTTAGTGAGCGCTGCGAAGAAATAATATTTCAATGAATCCAATTTTAATTCCTGTTTGAAAATATTTGTGCTTCGTTTATCTCAAAAATTCAATTATAAATGAAATGTGGTGCGCATTTTACAAATACCATTCTGATCCTTATAAATACAATTATTTTAAAAAGAATTATTTATTGAAATTATTATTTCCTGACGCAATAAATCAAGTGAAACTACTTAGTGAGTGAAATGAGAGACGCTAACATGAAACTTTAACATTAAGGATATGAAGGAACATATATAAATAAAATATTAATCTTCAAATAATTATGAACAATATGTTATTAGAAGTTAAAATACAGTGCAAGACAAGTTCAACATAAACATGGGAAGATAACGAAAAGAGAGTAAACCAATATCGATTGTAGACTTATCAACAACAAATTAAAATGATTTAAAATAAGTATGCATATAGTATAAAAATATGAGAATGCATACAATGGGATGATCCTCGATTTCCATTTTGGCTGATATCAATTAATTTACCGGTGAGATGGGCTTGTTGTTAACGCCTACGCATCAATTTAAAGGGAAGTAACTGGTAATTGACACTGGTTTTGTTAATGTGAAAATCATAAAAGTGTAATTTTTCGAAAAGTTTCTTTACCTAAATGAACTTCTTCTTCTTCTTCTAATAGAATAGCACCTTTTCTTTTATGATTTTCTGCTCCCATGGGTCTATGACCTGTTGGTAAATAGGTAGCAAATGATTAACATTGTATTTTGACAAATATTCCAAGAACTTTTCTTTTTGGAGTTGTATTCAATGTCATGATATTGCAAACATAAATGCAATGAATTGTAAAGATTTCTGTTTCATTATGACTTGAAATAATGATGTAGCAGTGATCTGAAACCTAACTGCTAGACACTCAATCAGACACCACAAGTGAACAACCATAGTTTCACATGATCAGTATAAAATGACCACTCAGTGAGAGACTATAGTGTGATATATTTTTTTTTATGTTCTTCTTGTCCCATATTAAAAACTTTTTGGGGCTTTTTATTAATCACTGTTGAAGGCGACTGACTCCACCCTTACCAGGCAGATGGTCTTGGACGTTTGCACAAACAACTCCAGGTTCTTGCACAGACCAATTCTGAACATCCATACATTGTTTCATAAGAAATTTCTACGGACATGGCATGATTTTTCTCTCTATTCCAGTCAACAATTATTTATATTGTTCTTGGTAAATAACAAAAACCAAATACCTTTATACCACAATAAGTATTCAGTTAAATGTTCCCAGGTTTACTTCAGTTATTATCCATGCAGTCAACGAAATACATCTTCATTTTCCTGTTACTCAAGCAACAAACTCCTTTGCAGCAATAATATATACAGCTGTTGCTGTGTTTGAATATGATTTTGTGGAAAATTAAACTGTTTTTCATATTTCCCAATGATTTTGTTGGTTTCTTTTATTATGAGAAAATAAATTTGTATAGAACCATCAAAAGTTATAGCTTAAAAACTTTTTATAGGAATGAAATGTAGAATAAAATTAGAGTGATTGTTAAATTTATGGTGTTCCTTCTACTTTTGTCATAACTGCTGATAAACAAATGTGAAATGTCTTAAACTTATGGAGCACTGAAATTAGTGCTAAATTTAGGAGTTTACTATTCAAGAAGAGTATGCTGCCTATAAATCTTTTGCATTTATGGAAGTTATACTGGTGGTATTAACAGAGAGAAAGACATTCAAGGCAATGGAGAAGATTGTTGTTTATGACTGTCTTTAAGACAGGCTTTAAATGTTAGAAGTGAGTGTAACAGGACAGTAGTTGGTAAGGTCTTTGTTATATCAGAAAGCTTGCTTTTCTTGGGAATGGGACACACTTTAACATATTTCCAAAGAATGAAGTATATATCCATGCAAAGAGAGAACATAAGAGTCACATTGAGGGTAATGTAAAAGGACAATATCAGGACCAGTAGACTTATTGATACGAAGCAATCAGAAGTATTTTTGTACTTAGCATTTATGTGAGCCTGGTGATGAATCTGGTGGAGAGGAAAGAAATAGTTTAGGAGATTTTCATCCATATGCAGAGTGAGGTTGGATGCAAAGTGAAAGCAAATATAGAGGTTTCCTCTGTGGGGATACTGCTGCAGAACCATTATGAGTGTAAAGGGGAAGAAAGGAAGATTCCATTAAGTTGATAGTGATCCTTTTGGTAATGGATCAAAATGATTGACTACAGTTTGAGAGGTGAGAGAGCTTGCAAGGAATGTGATGCAAAGGAAACATCCTTCAAAGTTCAGATGATGGTTTTATAGGTGTTGTAATGATGGGTAAAAGTTTTCCAGTTTCTAAGGGTGAGGGCAGGGGTTTCTTCAAGCATTGTCAAATCTATTCTTTTACATGAACTGGTGCAGTACATCTATGAATGGACCACTCAGGGCAGTGATTTTTGATTGTATGTAGGATGTGGACAGACATACCTAAAGAGATGGTTTGGAAGCAAAAAAGTAATTAATTTGGATTGTATATGTAATGAGTTGTGGACTACCAAAGATTCAGTTTCTGCATCAGTGGCATCAGTTTATGTTAAGAGTCAGATTTGACAGCTATTTCTAGGATTGGATACTTTCTCTGAGATCGCATTATTACAGCATGGACTAAGAGAGAATCTTTCTGACCTAAGGTTTGATCACACTCTTCCCCATTCTTCCTTCTATACATCAATAACTTACTTGTCATTACCTTCAACAATACCCTTCCTATATAAATGATGCTACTCTTACCTTCTCCCTCTTTTTTTCACTCAAGTTTCATTTACATGCAGTCTAAACATTTCATATAAAATCTGCTCTTCCTCCGGAGGCTTCTTGTCTCCTTCAACATCAGGAAAACATATCAAATAAGCAATTTTGTGCATGCAAACATTGTTGTTGGCACTCCGTCGCTTATGACATTGAGGGTTCCAGTTGATCCGATCAACGGAACAGCCTGCTCGTGAAATTAACATGCAAGTGGCTGAGCACTCCACAGACATGTGTACCCTTAAGGTAGTTCTCAGGGATATTCAGCGCAACACAGTGTGACAAGGCTGACCCTTTGAATTACAGGCACAACAGAAACAGGAAGTAAGAGAAAGTTGTGGTGAAAGAGTACAGCAGGGTTCGCCACCATCCCCTGCCGGAGCCTCGTGGAGCTTTAGGTGTTTTCGCTCAATAAACACTCACAACGCCCGGTCTGGGAATCAAAACCGCGATCCTATGACCACAAGTCCGCTGCCCTAACCACTGGGCCATTGCGCCTCCACACATGCAAACATAGTCTCAAATAAATTGAAATCAATCCCCTCCAATTTTACTGAAGATTTCATATTTTTAACATAGCAGAAACTTCATCCTAAAGACTGGCCTACTTCTTTTGACCCTGAACATTTTTTGCTCCCAATAGTTGCTGACTCTGCAGAGCTCATTTGAGATAACTCCACAATGGAATACTTCTTCCATAATAATGATGATGTTGCTGATACATATACAAACTGCATTAAAAAACATAAAAGCTGCTCAGTTGATATAAGCAAGATTGCCCTGCTCTCTCTGCCTTTTCTACTGTTACTGAAAATAACTCCTTTTTTTCAAGACTTGTTGATCTTATGTCACCTCCACTAAGGCTCACTCAACTCTCGTCTTTTATTTGGCCACACACATTGTGTATGTCTTCTATCTCTCTCTTAGGACTCACTCTGACCAATCCTTCATCCTCCAAAAATTGGCCTGTTAAAAGTCCTCCTCTTCCCAAGATTTTTCTGGAATTACTGATTTGGAGTCATTCAATTGCTTTGATCTTACTAGCTTTAGAGGACAGAGGTCTCTGAAGACTACAATATTAAAAAAAAAAAAGAAACAGGAAGAAGAAAAGTTGAGCAATTATCCCAAGACTCCCCTATTATATACAGTCGATAGCAGGTTCCTGATGGACTTAATATTGTTTATAAATGAGGTTGATTTTACTGTAAGTGTTAATAAGTAGCACTGGTTAGTTCTACTTTAGTTGATCTTTGGCAAAACGAAAAAGTATCAAAAATTATTTTATTACCTCAACAGTAATCTCCACTTATTTCTCACAACAGTGAGAAAGTTTCCTTATGGCAGCTTTATTACCTGTTTCTGTTAAAATACTAAATGTTATCTAGACTCAAACTTGACTCCCTATAACTATAAAATCTAGCAATTCACCCCTGAAAATTGATTCATACTCACAAATCCTGCTTTGTATTGTATGTTTTTTATATATTCTCAAGTAATTCTACTTAATATTCTAGTTAGCCTGAAATAAGTGTTTTATAACAAAAGCCAGATGTTCATTTTGGGTGTCATTATAATTCATAATGAATAGTCATGTATTTTGATACAGGGTTTCACAATATTAAGCATTAATAAAAATAGTGATTTGCATAAAAATTCAATTTGATTTCAAAGATCTGATTGTATGTTCTGTTTTTAAAGAAATTTGTGTGATGATTCTTATTGCAAACAACAAACGTAACACTTTACACAAAGTAAAGCAAAGCAATAAAAATGGATTGCTTCTTGAGTTTGTTGTGTAAAAGACTGAAAAGGTCAATTGATTCATAGCTGAAGTACTCTTCACATTAAGTAGGGGGTAAAAATCGAATGCACAATTATCTGATTATTATTATTGCAAATGTAAAGGGCAAAATATATTTGATGAAATTCATCATCTCATTTATTCTTATTGTTTGTTCAAATAATTTAGAAATATTTTGCTAACATGAAATATGCAGGTGATATAAAACCAATGAACTGTTTGTACGTTTTTTGTAACTCCTTATACCTTTGTAACAGTGTAGTAGATGAAGATGACTCCAGGAAAGAAGGACAGTGGCCGAAGTTGTTAGAGCCAAATTTTATTCTCTTTTGATTTTTCAGAATGCCAAACCACAATGGGTAGGTGTACATATAAACAAACAGTATTCAAACAAGTTAATTGTTTTCATGTAGTAGGGTTTCTGCTTGGGCTTATCTGCTAGATATTGATATGTGAGAGAGATAGAATGTATGAGGCTGGAAATTCATAAAGTTGGTAGGGTAAAGCTTATATATACCGTGTTGTTCTCAACAGTAGTTGATAGAGTGAAGATGCCAGTGAGAGAGAGGTAGAGAGTAACTGAAGGGATGGCTGTATTCGTTGCTGCAAAGCTGCAGTTGCCAATGTCATTGTGTTCAGTTGCAGCGGTCAGGAATACTTTGCAATGTGGTGGTTGAGGCTCTCTCTCTAATTTTCTGCTTGCGAAGCACTGGTACTTATAATGGCCCATTCCAGCTAGAAAGATGGTTATACTATTATAAGAGTAGCCTATACCCATTCAGGTCACTTGCTATCTATTTGAACTTTCCCTGACACAGCAAGGTCGTGGGACAAGTGGACAAAGAGGTTTTCCTGCTTGGTCAGTAAATAGCAGGTGGATTTGGCAAACGAGAATTCTTAGATTCACTTTTGAATCTCAGTCAGGCAAGGCCAAGGCCTAGTAAGTAGGATTTTATGGAAAGATGCTATACTATTTGTGACACCAATGAGGAGTTGACATATTATGTCCTGTTGCTGATGCCATGTTGTTTCCATGGTCAAAACACTTTGCTTTTACGATATGAGCCCACCTAACTATAATCTGTTGTTGCCATTTAGCCTCAAGTGAGCCCTAATCAAAAAGACTTATGATTAAAAGCCTTCAACTTGCCTCTTTTTAGATGTAGTATATCTAAGACTATACTATCCACCATGCTCATAAAGTACTGAATGTGTGATATGAAATGAAACACAATAGGGGAAAGATTTGCAAGATGGAGAGATGGATGGATATGCAACAAGCTGGTTTTAAGAACAAAATTCATCATTAGCACTAATGAAAATTAGTGGGGGGAGAGAGAGTGAGAGAGAGAGAGGGAGAAAGAAAGAGAGAGTGAGTGAGTGGGTGACGTGTAACAATATATCATAATTATATATATCACTAGCAGAGATATCTGGCGTTGCTCGGGATTAAAATGGCATAGTTTGTATATAATAGATTACAGTTATGTTGAAAAATGTGATATGGGAAAGTGCAGCATTGACAACAAAACAGTTGTGGAGTAAATGCTGGGCTAATTTGACTAAGCAACATGCTATGCATCCGTTTGGAGTATTTCAGGCCGTAACCTGTGGGGTTATGTGATTTTTGAAAGCACCAAAAAGCTGTCAGTGGATATACTCTTTTTTGCAGCAGTCAGCGCTGTGTCTAACATGATCCATCATCTGAAATTTTAACACCTCCTTTGAATTTGTTGTCCAACATCACTCGTAAAGTAAATTTGGAGGAACTGTGGTTGTTCATTTGTGGGTAACAGGGAACCAATGAGGTGATAGACATGCCCTTAAACTTTGATGTTGGCATAAATTCATGTTTATCTATCTTATATTTATTAACCTTGTCAGTTGCTTGTGAATCTGCAGTTGATGAAGACAGTTCCTTGATGGACATATTATTTGTGATCATGATGAGGTTTGGCCATTTTCAATAAAGAACTGAAAGAGCTAGTTCTGGGGGTAGATGTTGTATAGGTGCAAGTGTAGCTGTGTGGTAAGAAGTCTGCTCCCCAACCAACTGGTTCTGATTGATTGATAGACAGAGAGAGATAGATGGAGAGAGTGAGGGACAGATTGACTGATGGAAAGATAGATAGATAGACAGACAGATATATAGGAAGGTAGATAGATGGATAGATAGACAGACAGATATATAGGAAGGTAGATAGATGGATAGATAGACAGACAGATATATAGGAAGGTAGATAGATGGATAGATAGACAGACAAGTATAGCGACCTCTCTGAGTAAACATTTGCAAAACATGAAATGACATTAACTCAATGTATGACTTGGATGTGTAGCCATAATTTTTTGTATTACGGATCTATAGCAATTGGAAGGGCGTAACTCAACTGAAATAAACATTAACAACTATGTGACGTGAGGGCTAAGGAGAACTGAAAGTGTCACCTATGGAGTTTCCAACTGACCACTATACCGATAGGTAACTGGACAGAATAAATTTCCAATCTATAAATGTCTTTGAATAACCAGTCACTCATCTGGGAAGGCCTTGAAATCAATGTTACCACCTAGGGACTATGTGTGACCCAGTGATAATAAAAAGACTCAAAGGAGGTCTGCAAAGAAATAACTTAACTCAACACTTTGCAACTGAATCAGTGGAGGCAAGGATGCCTCTCATTTACTTGATAATTTATGCACCACATTGCAGAAATCACAATCTAAGTACATCTCAAAGCAAACTCTTACACTGTTGTACCATTGAATTACAAATAATGCTCATCTTTTGTGCTCGGGTGACTGTACAGCTTCCAAGAATACAACTGTATTCTACTTTGCTTAGATAAAATGACTGCTGCGATAATGATTAACTGGTACACATTAACTGAAACAGTAAATGTGTATTTTTATATACCTTGGACCTGCCACCTCATTGTTTTTATCAAGATTTTCAACTCTAGCCGTTCGTTATTTTAGTCAACACATACACCGACATGCCATTCTGCTGTGGTGGTCGTAAAGATGGAAAGTTGCCAATGCGTAATGTTGTTCACATTAGGATGTAAATTATTCATTTATTTCAAATATAATAGAAATAAGATGATCATAATGTTATCACATTAGAATTAAAAGAGAAAGAATGAAAGTGAAACAATATTACAGGGGCAACCCAATTTTCGATGCATAAAGAACATACACGCACGTACACACACACAAACTCTCTCTCTTTCTCACTATTAGTACATACATAAGGTATGAAACATCAGCATTTCTGTCACCTGCTATCTCTGTCTTTCATCTTCTCCTATAGAAACTTGTTTTCTGTCTCCATATGAAATGGACGTGTGTGTGTGCGTGCACGTGTGTGTTAGAGAGAGAAAGAGAGAGATAGAGTAAGTGATAGTGTGTGTTGTGATAATTGATGTCTTTGAAGGTACTCACACATATAGAAAATGTGATGTTATCAAGGTCGTTGTATAAAATGGGAAAGATTATGTTAAATTTTTGAAATGCAAATATGTGAATGTAAATTAAGTTTAATTTGTAACCGAAATAGGACTGAATCTTTTGATACCCCATATGTCATCTCACATTACAATAGAGATGTAATACTGAAGTAGTGTAAGAGATAAGAGATTGCTCTGGGCTCACATTAGGCAAGAAGTAGAAAATTTTTTTGGCCCATGACACTGCATGGTCCCTAAGTAAGACATGTGTAAAATTTGAATGAAATTGGTTGTGTAATTCTCGAGTTTTAGTGATTCACACAGACATATGTACTCAATGCATGAAGTGTCTTTCTTGAGCCCAAGGCCCAATGAAGAGCCCTCCGCAGGAGCTAGCTTAAAAGCTACCCAATAGTGCGGCTTTTAAGCTAGTAATTTATATATATATTTTATATATACATGCATAATTTTATCTGTCGCAAAGAAATCAAACTATTACCCATCCAAAAAATTTTGTTTTAGGGCTTAAACTCCGGGCTATCTTGTATTTGTTATAATCATTTGGAAACAGTCGACTATTATTTCGAATTTTTTCTGAATTTGAAAACTGAAACTTGAAAATTTTGTTTTTCGAGTTTTGTCAAGCAATTTATTAATCAAAAGTTTTTGTTATTCGCTAGTTTGCTTTTCCTTCCACTGTTTTGTAGTAAGAAGGTAATTTTGAAATCGCTTTCCCATGTATTCTAATACTAGGCAAACCATTTTAACCCTTTGACTGTCCATACATCAGATTAATTTGCGACTTATCATAGAAAAGCTAAAGTTTTTATTATTGTTCTTTTTAAAATTTATACTTAAGTATATACATAAGAGTGAGAAGGAGAAAAAGAAAAAAAAATCACCACTTTAGGTTGAAAATTTTGGGGCGCTGGGAAACCTCTCTTAGCCCGGGCGAACATCCCCTCCATCTTGGAACAATCTGGGTTGTTCAGATGTGATGGGTAAAAGACCCGACGGCCACACCCTGTGCCCCTGGTCAAGAGGCAGATGCCTTGTCTGGGACGTCATAGTGAGCGACTCCTTTGCTTCTCGCATCCTGGATGCTGCGGCTAAGGCGAAATTCACAGTTTCTGCAGCCGAGCGGAACAAAATTCTGAAGTACTGCGATCTGTCGGCCAGCTACATTTTCCATCCTGTGGCGTTCGAGACGTTTGATGGGGTCGAACCACTGACCGTGAGATTCCTGTCTTCACTGGCAGCTCGCATAGCAGAGGTAACTGGTGAAGCTTGTAAGGGAGCTTGGTTGTTCCAGCGCATCAGCCTTGCCGTCACCCGCGGCAATGCTGCAAGCGTGCTTCAAGTAATTAGAGAGGTTTTTGTCTTTTTCTCACTCTTTATGTATATATTTAAGTATAGGTACTATTCAAGAAGAGTGGTCCAGGTGCGCGCACTCGCACAAGCTAGTCATGACTAGTCGATCCTAAACAAAGTAAATAAAAACACAAAGTAAATTTTTTTTTTGTTGAATCTACCCCATCTTACTCTTAAAATGTCGTTTTGCGTTCTTCCAGGGTGTATTTTGGTGTCACATCTATTTCTGCGCATGATGCGCACTCGCGTTAGGTAGTCGTAGAATCGACTAGTCAAGACTCTCTAGCGCGCACCGGGACCACTCTTCTTGAATAGAACCTAAGTATAAATAAAAAAAAACAACTAAAGTATGAAACTAAAACTAAAAGTCTGAAAACAAGTATGGACGTTTAGGGCAAACTTATGTAAATACTTTAAGCAGTCAAATTAACATTATATTGCTAAAGCCCAAAATAGGGATACGAACATCTGATTTTTCCCTTAAGAAATCTCTATTTAAAGTGTTTGCCTTCTCCCTCCTACCACAGACTGTATTAATAGCAAATGCGCATGCGCAGCTGTGGATGGCGGTTGTTTCAAACCGTCTTATTTAAACGCTCTTAACTATGCCATTGTTTATGTTTCAGTCTTGATCAAGACAATATATTTTCCAATCTTAATGTTTATTAATCTAACCACCTTGTACTGAATATATTTTAGAGACGTTTCCTGATTTAAGTAAGTGGTTTCTGAAAATTTTTTTAATACTCTTTTCATAAGACTTCGTTATTTATCGTTGTTTCTTCTGGCGCTGTTTATCCTGTATTATTGTAGTTTAATGTATTTTCAAGTATTTTTTAGTGAAATTTGAATATTTAAAAAGTTTAACAGCAATAGTCTGACTATATTTGATTAATTAACTGTGTACTCATATACACATACCACCAGTGCCAATTTCAGAGAGACAGGGTGTCAGCCATACTATTTACCAAGGAGCCTATCTCTATTTAAAAACACAAAACCAAAACAAAAGGAAAAATGGAATTACAGAAAATATAATTGTGGGCATAACCACAGATGGTGCCTCTCGCCACTGATTTTATTACCTCGTAATTTCCTTAATGCATATTTTTTAAATGAAACTTTGCAGCGATACGTTTTCGAACTCGCAGATGACAATGTACTGAAGACATTTATTTTTTAAAGTTTAATATACATACTTACTTATATATTTCTCACAAAGAAAACAAGTCCTTATATTTTAAGCCGCAACGTTGTACAACATGAAACAAAAAAAAATAATGATAATACTTGCATAATTGGGTACCCATAATTGTATTACTCATTGTGAACTTGAAAGATGGGAAACTTACAATAAAAATCGAAACTATTCAGACATCAAATAATTAACAATAACTGAATACTTCGAAAAAAATTGTACTGTCGCAAGCTAAAGTAAACTCGAAAATTTTAATTGGAATGTGTATGTGACAGTGAGTTGTCTCATACGCAGCCGTTCTCATGAGGAACAAATAACTAAATATGTAAATTTACTTTTGATATCATTATGACACAGGAGGACACAAAGTTCTTTGTGGACCACCTGTGGGTTTTGTTATATTTGAAAATACTGTATGTATGTTAGTCAAGGGTCGGGGGACTTGGCTAAGGCGACAAAAATTAATCGAGTAGTGCCAATAACATATTTTAAACACATTACTTTTAAAATTATATTCTTTTCAATTGGTGTAAATCAGTTTCAGATCCAATCGGTAATTATTCTTTCTTTGAATTAAGTGAAATGTATCTTTCAGAAATGAATCTTGTTACTAAATTGATTTTAAAAAAAATTTACCTATTGATGTATTCTTTTTTCGCCTCGCATCCGTCTTGTCTTTTATTATAATTCTAGCCGTATAGAAGCTACTTTGTAAAATTATTAGACGGACCAAGTACTTGGCTGGTACTTTATCAGTTTTGGAGGATGAAAGACAAAGTCGACCATGGCGGGATTTGAACTCAGAACGCAAACTGCCATAGCTGGCTAAATACCTCTGGGATTTTGTCCAGTTTAAATGATTTTGTTAATTCACTGCTTTGTAGTGGATTAATATTTAATTTTGCATCAATTTTTATTCTTTTCTTTAAATCACTCTGTTTACTCACTCCTAGATCTAAGTTCACTCTTTTGATCCAGTGTGGAGGAGTATGCTCTACGTGATCGCTTAATCTGGTAGAAAGAACAGCCAAATCTTCCTCAAATCACACCCTGTCATTCTAAAAGGAAGGATGAAAGACAAAGTAGCTGCCATAGATATGCAAAATTATAGGATGGTCACTGCTGCAACATTTGATCAAGTTGGGCCTTGAGCCAAACAAGTCTCACATAAAAAATGTGGAACCGAGCTTTCCTGGTTTCATATTTTTTCTGAACTTTCATATACAAACTGTACTTAAATCTATCTATCTTGTGAAAATGGTCGTTCTCTCTCTGTCTCTCTCTCTCTTGTGCGGATGTGATTTTCATGTTGGTTGTAGGCTTTATGTGACACCAAGTGGAGTTTACTCAATTGGAAACTATATACCAGCTGTTTGGTTTCAGGATAACACTTTTTGACATTGCAACCGAGGGTGTTAAATGATGATCATATTCTAAGATGTCCAAAAATTGAAAAAAATTAAAATTCATAAAATTGTCCTGGAAATAAGTGTGGAAAAAGTGGGCTTTTCCAAGTTTAGCAACAGGACTGAAAAAAATGTTAATGGTTGTGCAAATGTTAGTTCCACTGACCAAATAATTCTGGTTTACATTGAGTGTTCCCTAACCACATACCAACCATCTGCATTTGTTCATGTAATATTGCCAGTATCACAGTGATGATGACGTCATATTTGCTATCAATGACTTTTTTGACCAACTTGATGAATCAAGATTGATGCCAGCTCCTCTGGCCCCTGTGTTGGTGGCATGTAAAAAGCACCCATTACAATCTCAGAGTGGTTGGCGTTAGGAAGGGCACCCAGCTGTAGAAACACTACCAGATCAGATTGGGGCCTGGTGTAGCCTCCAGACCCCAGTTGAACCGTCCAACCCATGCCAGCATGGAAAACGGACGTTAAACGATGATGATCTCCATACTTTTTGCCTCTAAAATACATTTTCCAATAACAATTGTTATTGTCTAATATTTATAAATACTAATTCAATCAAACTATTTTACTTTGAATTTTAGAATAATTTCTGTTGTTTTACTAACAGATATCAAAAAATGGGAGTGGATGATGAGAATGCTGGGTAAGTATTGTATTAAAGTATTCTATTTATTTTCGATGTAAAACTTTGATATCATGTATGAAACTCCCCTTGTCATGACTTTACTACCCTAAATTTGAGATTGTACCCAAGTACCAAATGAAAATATTCATAAAACTACAAACATTCTATGAATTTTCTCTGTGTTTGTAATTATCTCCATTTCACTTCATAAAATGTTTAATTAATAAGTAACAGGTTATATCATGCTGATGATTTCTAAAAGGAATGAAGTAATGCTATACATGATTACCTCCAACTAGAGATTTTAAGGACTTTTAGTAGTAAGCAAAAAAACAAAATATTAAACTTGAATTCTATGCATTTTTTTTTCTTAATTTCAAATTTCTAATCCTGCCAAATATATGATGAAGTGATTATTTCCCACTAGAAGAACCATACATCGTTATGCCTCCATGCATCCATGGATTGAATGATTCAACAGGAGCTGGTGAAACAGAGGACTGCGCCAAATTCTAATGTCTGTTGGCATGGTTCCTATGGCTGGATGCTCTTCCTAAGTCTAACCAAATTTACATTGCGTATTGGGTGCTACTTATGTGACACTAGCACTGCTTCATCAAGAAACTTGATATTTAATAGATTATCTGTGTTACAGTTATTAGGATACCTGTCTGAGGAATAGTGAGTAACTGTTTAATTTGTCATTGCATAAATTCTAAACTCTAAATATGATCTTATTAACTCTTAATTGGTGTTGTGGTGGAGTTTGCATGATATCATTGTATAAGCAGTGAGGTAATGATATAATTGATGGGCATTTTGTTGGCTGGTACAAATCTTATACCTATACTGTATTCTGAGCAAGATATATATTTTTCATTATTTCATTGCAGTATGGGTTTAAAAGCTTTTGATTCCTTTGACCAAAGGTCTAGCAAAGTTACCCCATTATGAAATGCAAAATCAGTTATCCTTTCCTTACTCTAACTGCTCTGTTGTTTTTCTGCAATCACCTCCAGCACTATTTATATTGTCTAAATAACAATCTATCACATCTAGTAGTTAGAGATTATTTTCCATTGGTGCCCCTCCTCTTTAACTACTTTTGTATATCTAGTTAATCTATCAGATCAAATTGCAGCTTCTGTTTGCAATGGTGCAGGTGTAGAGGTGTGGTTAAAAAGCTTGTTTTCCAACCATGTGGTCTTGGGTACAGTCCCACTGCATGTCCCTAGGCTGACCAAAGCCTTGTGAGTGGATTTGTTAGACGGAAACTGATAGAAGCCGATCATATCTTGATAATACTAAGACTCTAGGGATGTTTGTGTGTAACTGAAATATCTCAGAAATAGTATATTTTATCTTAGTTTTTTTTACATATTTATTTTCATACTTACCTTTAGCAGTGCAGTACAACTTTTTGTGACATTTGGACCTCTCTTTAAATAATTAAACACAATTTTTGTTATTTCTTGACAGAAAACATACATTGCCTCCGTGATGTCAACACATACAATGAATGTCATGGCATGTCAATCAACACAAACACACATCTGCTATCTGTGATGTATACACATACACATAGTCTCCTTGCTCTCTAAGACAAAAAAAGAAGACGTTGACTTTTTGACATATACAATATTTTAATCATTTAGAAATATTTTTAACTGAATGTGATTTCATCATCCAGAGTTCGTTAATTTCCGTAAAAATTTTTTTATTTATTTACTTTTGTTTTAAAGTGAAAGAGAAGAGGAAGTAAAAGATGTATGTACGTGTATATGAAATGGATGTGTGTGTGTGTGAAAGAGAGTGTGAGTGAAGGGGTGTGTTGTCATGTACACGTACATACATCAATACATATGCGTACATCATTTTTGTAAGTACGTGTGCATGTGTATGAATGTAAGTGAACGTGTGTGTTCTCATGTACAAGTGGCACACCCTCTCTCTCACACACACACACATATACACGTTCATACATCTTTCACTTTCTCCTCTTTTTCACTTTAAAATAAAAGTAACAGGTGATTTTCAAGATAAAAAATTGTTAAAAAAAAGCTTCTACGCATGTAAATTGATTACTATTGTTTGGATAGTTCCAATTAAATAAGTCTAGAAGTTAGGTTAAATATATATACATGCATAAGTACCATGAATTCTCATTCTACAAAATGGCAAACAATTCTGTGAATACTTTACAGGGCAATGCTGGGTAGTAAGTCTAGTATATATATAAAAATATATATATATGTGCTTGTGTGTACCTTTGTCTTGACTTCACATGGTAGTTGTAAATGGGCATTACCATCATACAAGCAATGTTGTTTGTTTCCAGGCTTCTGTGGTAAATGCATGCCCATTGTTAAGGGGGTGCACTGGACAGCACTTCCCCCTTACTATTTAATGGTGCACACTCAGATTTACTACACTTGAGCATTATTACAAATTAGTGCCTACCTAGAATATTCTGAAGCATCCATGGGCACCAAAGTCTGGTGATGGGCCTGGAGTAATTGTGTGTAGCCATGGGAGATATTACTCTACATGAAAACAAGTGAGAGTTGGCAATAGGAAGGGCATCTGGCTGTAGAAAACCTGCCTCTACAAATTTCATATAATCCATACAAGCAGGGTAAAGTGGATCTTTGATGCTGATGTGTGCACTGTATTGAGTGCCTACCTATTCGCTTGCAGCAGGGAGATAGAGAAAGGTGCAGTATAGGTTTAAAAGCTTTTGATTCCTTTGACCAAAGGTCTAGCAAAGTTACCCCATTATGAAAGATATTGCCAATGGTTTATGGGTCAGTGTAATTATTTCATTGTCTGTAGTTGTCATATCTTTTCTATATTAACTGCAAATAATGTAAACAAAATTACTCCTTTCTATTCAATCAGGCGTCGCCGTTCTCGTAGGCGTTCATCAGTGAGTGTTTTTTTTTTATTTCTTCCTTTTAATTACACATTAATTTTATCTACTTTAGCTAGTGGTGGTGGGGGCTATAATTTAAGTTGAATGTTTTCTGCTTAACGTAGTTTTCCTGAACAGCTTTTCAGCTTGTTCACAATATGGTTTCTTCTTTTACATTCTATCAATTATATCTTTGTCAATGTTATGCTAAGAATGATGTATTTCAATATTATAAACATTTGTTAGGGAAGCAGAGACAATACAACATCTGACTAGATGCTTTATCTGGTTTCATACTTTACTTTCTAAGTTCAAATCCCATTGATGTTGACTCTAAAATTGTTAGAATATTTTTCATTTTAAATTTTGCAGGATTTTATAAAGAGGATTTCTGAAGTTGAAATACCTCTTTACAAATTTTTCATCCATTCATTCATAACTGATTCAATATTAGGCTCATTAATTAAAACATTTCTTTGAAGAGTTTGTTTTATTTTTTTTGTCTTTTTCTTCTTTACTTGTTTTCAGATTTTGAAATTGCCTCTCTCTACAATAGATGTAAATACGCAGGTATGGCTTAAATATAATTGCTTATTGTTTGACTTTGTCTTTTTCAAAAAAAAATCAAGAGAAACAGATGTTTGTGAATACCAAATTTCTTTGAGGTGAAGTGTATACTACCCACTCCAATTTAAATTAGTGGTTAGCAAGTTAATATTGAAAATGAAGAAAATCAGAGGACAAATCAGAAGTGAAGGTTGGAAAATCTCTCTGTAAGGCACAGTTTCCAGTTAGTGGAATTACTGAACAATCCTATGGGTTAATGTGAATCATCAGTCAAGTAGTGAGTGCTGTGATGACAAAACATTGTTGTAGATAGGACTAACAGTGATCTCTATAAGAGACAAGTGACATATCTGGAAGGAGCATTGAAAAGTGGTTAGAAACAGTATCAGGGTGCTAAACACAAAACATAATGTAAGTTTTACTTAGCTGTGAAACAAGAAGAAATTAATGTTCTGTGTCTTAAAGATTAGGAGTATAAAATATTTTGAACCACAAGGCTATGTATTTGTACAGTCTAGGATTTAATTTAGAGTGTGTTTGGAATGGTAAGGGTAAAGTGGCAGTAAATAAGAGTAGAAGTGTCATAATGAATGGTTGAAAATAAGATCTTAACTCTTATAGAACCTGATGAGGATCCAGCTTTAGAGATTAGTATGGAATATGATTAATATGGTAATAAGAATAAAAAACCAGAAAAAAGCTGTAGTTCCATTGAGGATAGTTGCTAATTTGCCTAAAGCACAGGTTGTATTTGCACTGTGCTAGTTAATTAGTTTGTGAAAGAGTGTGCAGTGAATTCATTGACAATTATGAGTAAAGGAAATGCACTGGAAGGGTTAATTACATATTTTTGAAGCTGATGGCCCAAGGCATGAAGTGGTAGTCTCAGTGAGGTTTATATTAAGTTGGATTGAACAGTTAGTATGATATTGAACCACAGTTGCCGTATTTACAAGAGAAGTTCTACACCAAGAGCAAACAGTCACAAATTCATTGACTTAGAAGATATTAACTTTATTGTCAGGCAAATATAGTCTAAACCCAATATGGAGATTAATAATGTTTCATTTGCCAACAATAGTTTATTTGTAGTTACATTACCAACTCCCAATATAGCAACCAAATATCTTTCATACTACTCAATTTTTCCAAATCAAGGTCTATATGTTTGAGGACCTTAATAAATGCATTATTAATATCTGCATTAGCTTTTACATTACAGGCTTGACCAAGTCTTTTAGTTGAACTTGTGTTTGAAACATTTAATGCACTCATTGCCAATTTTTTGTTCACATTCTCAATGCTAAGTTTTAGTAGTGGTTAAGCATAATTTATTTCAGTTGTCTTAAGATCCCAGCAATCAAGACTTTGTGTTGAGCCACCAAAAGTGCTTGATCCTTAGGAATACCTAAGTCTTGTACTTAGGTAGGGTTTCTGATTAGTTAAGCATGTAAATGCTTGCCTCTGGAGAGAATGATAGTTTGTTGTGGTTTTACTTCACCTATGCATTCTTGTTTCATTTCTTAGCGAAAATAAACTGGTCTGTGAGGTAGATTTAAACTTGTGACTTAGATCTGAATTAGGAGTTTAATATTTGTTATTGTTACCACTACAGTTTTAGGTTATAGGAAGTCTATTTAGTGTTTTTAAAACAACATACCTAAGTACTTCATTACTTGAAGGTCTGCCTCATACTAATTTGGAACAAATGATTGTGGTGATGATTGCAATATCTTTTTTTTTTTTAATTCATTGAATTCATTTTGGGTTTATTCATTTATAGGTTGAAGAAAAGCCAGAAACAAAATCAAGACGTTCTTCTAAGCGTGTGAGTTTTGCCAATTATGCAGAAGTCAAGTGAGTGTTAAATGAAATTTACATATATTTGGAATCATTCGTTTTATATATATTGAAATATTGTCTTGATAATCTTTATTTTTATTTCTAAATCTTTTTAGAGAGTTTCATGAAGTTTCACTATCTTACAATAGCAACAGTGGTAAGTATTAGATTTTTTTTTTTGACTTTTAGAATTGTTTTTATTGATGGTGCAGGTGTGACTATGCGGTAAGAAGTTTGCTTCCCAACCTCATGGTTCTGAGTTCAGTTCCACTGCATGGCACCTTGAGTAAGTTGTCTTCTACTATAGCCTTGGACCAACCAAAACCTTGATGGTGGATTTGGTAGACGGAAACTGAAAGAAGCTGTCATATATATATATATATATATATATATATATATTTTCAAGTGTGTGTATTTTTGAGTCTGTGTTTGTCTCCGCACTATCACTTGATGACTAATGTTGGTATATTTACGACCCTGTAACTTAGCGGTTTGGCAAAAGAGACTGATAAAATAAGTACTAGGCTTACAAAGAGTAAGTCCTGGGATCGATTTGTTCGACTAAAAAACCCTTTGAGGCAGTGCTTCAGCTTGGCCGCAGTCAAATAACTGAAACAAGTAAAAGAATACCTTAATAATACTTTCTTTTATTCTTTTATTTGTTTCAGTCGTTTGACTGTGACCATGCTGGAGCACTGCCCTTAGTCGAAAAAATTGACCCCAGGACTTATTCTTTGTAAGCCTAGTACTTATACTATCGGTCTCTTTTGCCAAACTGATAAGTTATGGGGATGCAAACACACCATATATATATATATATATATATATACATATACATACACATGCATGCATGCATACATACATATATATATATGACGGGCTTTTTTCAGTTTCCGTCTACCAAATCCACTCACAAGCCTGAGGCTATAGTAGAAGACACTTGCCCAAGGTGTCACAAAGTGGGACTGAACTTGGGACCATGTGGTTGGTATGCAAGCTACTTACCACACAGCCACTCTGAGGAAATTAAGATGGTTCAGAATTTTGTATTTTCTTTTTACCATATTTCAATGTTGAAATACAGAGTTTATTTCAATAAATTTAGAAAATAACGAACAATTTAGTGAAAATAACTTTGCAATTATTAAGCTGGGGTATGAAATTTTTATTTCCTGTTTCAGTATGAAATTTTTATGGAAGTTTTAATTTAGATCATTTTAAAACAGGAACTTTGTTTCATACAACCAGGGGCAGTCTCAGACAGATCAGTATTAAAAGGATTAAAGCAGTTGCTCTTTTTTTTTTACTGTTTCTAATTTACATAGTTTGTTAAATATATGATTAATTTATTTAACCATAAAACATACTTTGTGTTTATTTTTGCAATATTTTCCTTTTCAGACGACTCAGGAAATAAACAAATATCTGAAAACGAGTAAGTAAGATGGAGAAGAGTAATTTAACTTTGATACTTCTGTCATTATATTTTTTTGTTTTTTAAATCATCGTCATCGTCGTTTAACGTCCGCTTTCCATGCTAGCATGGGTTGGACGATTTGACTGAGGACTGGTGGACCAGGAGACGACACTAGGTTCCAATCTGATTTGGCAGTTTCTACAGCTGGATGCCCTTCCTAACGCCAACCACTCCGAGAGTGTAGTGGATGCTTTTATGTGCCACCGGCACGGAGGCCAGTCAGGCAGCACTGGCAACGGCCACGCTCAAAATGGTGTATTTTCCGTGCCACCTGCACAGGAGCCAGTCCAGCGGCACTGGCAATGATCTTGCTCGAATGTCTTTTCACGTGCCAGGAAGGTAACGATCACGCTGGTGCTATTTACGTGCCACCAGCACGGAAGCCAGACAGCTGCTCTGGCAACGATCGCGCTCGGGCAGTGCTCTTAGTGCTCCACTGGTACAGGTGCCGGTGCCAACACGAAATGTGCATTAATATCAAATGACATCAATATTCTTTATTAGGCACAGGCATGGCTGTGTGGTTAAGAGGCCTGCATAACTAACCTTGTAGTTTTGGGGCTCAATCCCACTACATAGCACATTGGGCAAGTGTCTACTATTATAACCCCATGTTGACCAAAGCCTTGTGAGCAGATCTGGTTGGCAGTAAATGGAAGTTGTCTGTTGTATGAATGTGTATGTGATACTCGTGTTTTGACATCAAATGATAGTTGTATATATGAGTCTCACATTCATACAAAGAATATTTTTTGTTTCCAGTCTCCTTGTAAAACATGTTTGGCCATGGGAAAATATTACTTGGATTGGAAACAGGTGAGGATTGGTGACAGGAAGGGCATCTGGCTGCAGAAATTGTCTCAACAAATTCCTTCTGACCTGGGCAAGCATGAAAAGTAGATGTCTAAACTAAAATTATTTGTGAAATCTAATTGAAGACCATTGAAATCTATACTGTTAATATTTACTTAATTTTCTTCTCTAAGAAACCCCTTAAAATATATCTTTCCTTTCTAGGAGCAAAGGACCTGAGGATAACAAGATATCGGGTAAGATTGTTTTTCCTTTAATAACATTGTTTATCGGTTTTGCATTGTTTTCATTTATCTACATATTTCAAATGTAAACATTTGGACCCTTCTTTTCATCCTTGATGAAATTAGTTTTTCTCTGCAGACATTTATTTTAAGATATTCAAGCTGGTTGTTGGTCCCCCCCTCCCAGTGTCACCAGTCTGTTAGAGTTTGTAAAAATCATGGCCCCTACCACACATTCTCTACCTAATTTAAGAGAAAATATGTTAATCTAATATGAAAATAATAGCTAATAACATTTCTGGAAATTGAAACCATGAGGAACAAATTAGTTTGGATATGGCATATTATATGGAGGTAGAGTAGAAAATAGACAGAACAGAGACAATATTTGCAAACCCTGTGATAGATAGTAAAGACTAACAGAGCTAACTGAAGAAATTATAAAGTAGTACAAGTTAAGTTGAAAAGAGATGAAATTTAAACTGTAGAAGCAGGAAAATTGAATGTGTATTTGATAGTAATAATCGTATAAGATTATTACTAGATTGCAAATTAGTTTACATTGCACAAATCTGCCTCTTAATTCAGTATTATTAATCTTCTCTGAATGTAATATATGTGGGTTCTAGTCTACATAGGTGGTAGACTTAATATGTTACCCACATATTACCTTGGATATCTTTAGTGGACTTCATTCTGTTGTAAGCATTTAAGACTGTGTCCATTTTGAGGACATTTCCCCACATCCTTTATTACCTCCCACTAGTCTTAAAGGCTTTGTCTTCTTTCCTGACAAAAACACAGAATTAAAAATTTTAAAAAGGGTTGTGGGTGAAAATCCTGTCAGGGTTACTTTTTGTTTTAACATTTTCAAGAGTCAAAAAAAAAAAAAAAATTGTCATGTAACTTAAATCTAAATTATGAAAAGAGAAAGAAAGCTATTAAACATTTTCTTTACTTTCAGATATCCAATCACTGTTGACAGGTGAAATTAAAAACACTGCTCATGCAGTTGAGGTATGTAATGTTTTCCTATTAGATTTTTACTTACAGCTTAATTTTTTAATGCTATATCTAACTATATATATATATATATATAATCACTGTATTGACTAGGTTGTTGAATGGTTACAATGTACTTCCAATTCTTTCTTGATTGTACACACAGACATAGCTACCTAGGTTTGACTAGACATTTTGAGATTGCATTCTGCTGTCCCAACATATCCTGAATCAATCCTTGTTTTCAAGTAGGATACTTTATTCCACTTGCCTTTTGCATGGTGAAATGTTGAGTTGCAGACTATATTGTCCATGTGAGACAAATATGTTATTTGAGGCATTGTTTTACAGATGGGAACCTTTCCTAATGTTAACCATTATCTGTTTTTTCAAGTAAGGGATCTCTATTTCACTTGTGTTTGAAGGTTTGAAATGCCTGGATGATCTTGTAATGACCGTGCGAAGCAAGGTCACGAGAATGGCTCCTTAGTACATAACACAGTCAGTATAATAAATACAGAAAGAATAAATGCGTATATGAGCCAGAGGGGAAACTGAGACATACAACCGGGTAGAATGTTTAAGAGAAGACTTTATTGATATGTTAACATGTGTGACTGTGTGCGTTGTATATACAGAATAATAGACAGGCTGTCACGAGAACAAAGTGTATGTGTGTGTATCATGTATACAGAGCATTGAAAGAGTCTATAATGAGAAGTTAGAAGAATGTTCATTGACACAAGAATGATAGATACCAGTTTGTAGTCAATTGTACATGATAGTTGAAATACTGTATCAAGAAGTTGTGGCGATGATGCAGAGCTGGTTGAGGTACGTCGTACGTGAAGTTGTGGCTGCGATGCAGAGCCGGTTGAGGTATGTTGTATGTGAAGTTGTGGCTGCGATGCAGAGCTGGTTGAGGTATATGTCGTATGTGAAGTTGGCTGTGATATTGCTGCTTGGGTCACTTGGCACAGGAGTTCTCGCAGGTTGTATATTTGCTGTTAACCATGGTAATTCACGAACAGTGCTATGTTAGAACATGTGCGAGGTGCTGGTTGCTGTGTACGTAGGGAGATGATGTTGACGTTAGGATGAATGGTGGTGATGGAGATGGAGGTCGTCGAATGCTGTTGGACGAAGTTGATGAGTCTCTATGTGGCTGCTGTTGTGTTGTTGCTGGAACTGGCTGTGTCCTGTGTGGTCAGTGGCTAGACCATAAAAGGTCTGGAACCAAAGACTCCGAGATGCGGAGAAGCTGGAGTTTTATAGGGAGCAGTCGTCTCAAACTGGGGTTGAGAACAGACTGTCTCACGTTACCTTATTTGAAGACTGTGATTGGTTGGGTTGCATATTAGCGCGCGATAGAGCAAGAGACAAATTGCGTCAATACCAATCAATCAGAGTAGTGGACACAACAGGGTCCAAAATGTGGCCAAAGGCTAGCTGTTATCTACTACGTTCCTATGTATGTATATATAATAGAGAGGAGAAGAATTTCCCTCAAGTGTCCGCTACAATCTGTTGACAAGAGAAACTCCCCACACCGCCTGTCCTTTTTATACATGTGATTACAGATGTAAGATAGTGTTAGAATTGTAAATGAATGTCACTGTCATCTAAGCAGTGACATTCATTTCCAATGTTCTGTGAGAACATGTTTGGCTATGGGGAAATATTATCATGCCTGGAAACAAGTGAAGGTTAACCACAAGAAGGACGTCTGTAAAAAATCAGCATTAATAAACACTGTCCGGTCCATGTAAGCATGGAAAAGTGGATGTTAAAAAGGATGATCACACGCGTGCACACACACACACAATATATGTATCATCAACGTCATCATCATCGTTTAACGTCCGCTTTCCATGCTAGCATGGGTTGGACGATTTGACTGAGGGACTGGTGAACCAGATGGCTGCCAATCTGATCTGGGAGAGTTTCTACAGCTGGATGCCCTTCCTAACGCTAACCACTCAGAGAGTGTAGTGGGTGCTTTTACGTGCCCCTGGCACGTAGGTCAGTCAACGCTCAAAATGGTGTATTTTATGTGCCACCTGCACAAGAGTCAGTCCAGGGGCACTAGCAACGATCTCGCTTGAAAGTCTTTACACGTGTCACCAGCACAAGTGCCAGGAAGGCCACGCTGGGCACAGGTGCCATCACGATTTCGCTTATTTATACTTACATGTGTATAGTTGTGTAGAGCAAAAAGTGATGGGGAGTGCTATGTTGAAAGATAGACCTCATTTGGTCTCATTCCATGAGAGTGTCTTGGTTAGCCAAGGAACTTTTCAGCTGGACCTCATATGTGTGTGTGTGTGTGTGTGTATCTCTCATCTTGAAATCATTTGATAGTTATAAACGAGTATCACTGTCATATATGTAGTGTCATTCATTTTCTGTTTTACATGAAAATATTCCTGGCCATGGGGATGTATTACTTTGCTTGGAAGCAGATGAAGGTTGGTGACAGCAAGGGCATCTGGCCATAGATAATCTGCCTCAGTAAGCATCATCAGGCCTTTGGAAGCATGAAAAAGTGGACATTAAATTGATGAGGATGAGAAGTAAAATGAAATGAAAATACTTTTTACCCATTGTTGATAATGTGTGATCACCTGTATAGTTCTAGATTGTGCAAAATGACCAGCTGATGGATGCATGCATGCATATTCACAAGTATTTTGTGGTTTTTAGACAAGACCATTTTGTTCAATGTAATTAGCTATTAGGAATAAAACGTTTTTATGAAATTGGTGACACGTTAAAGGCACCTGGTACACTCTTTGGAGTGGTTGGTGTTAACAAGAACATTCAGCCAAGAAACCAAGCCAAAACGGACTGAGCCTGGTGCAGCTCTCCAATCAAGCCCTCTAACCCATGCCAGCATGGAAAATGGATGCTAAATGATGATGTTGATACCTTTTCTAGAGAGTGGTTCCTTATTCACTTCAAGATAAACATTTTGGAGCTAATCACCAGATTTAAATCTTACTCATTCCTTTTTATTATTCTTATCACTTGCATTCATTCTTATATTTTCTCTATAGAATATTTCAGGTGGTGAAAGTGATGACGAAATGTGCATGGCAGTTAATCCTTTAAACCAAAGTATTTTGATGTCTCCAGAAAAGTTTGTATGAATTTTAAACTTTTCAAAGCAATTGAATTTACCATTTTTGATGGCATGTAAGACACACTCTTTTTCTCAAAGAAATGTTTAAAAAATTAACCCAGGTCCTATATGCAAATTTGGGTCTCTTATAAGCTAATATTACATGCTTTAAGCAGGTGGTGAGATGGTGGAATCAGTAGCATGCTGAATGAAATGCTTTGTGGCATTTCGTCTGTCCTTATGTTCTGAGTTAAAATTCCACTGGGGTAGATTTTGCCTTTCATCCTTTTGGGGTTAATAAAATAAGTACCAGTTGAACACTGGGGTCAATGTAATCAACTTAGCCCCTCCCAAACCTGCTGGCATTGTACCAGAATTTGAAACCAATATTACATGATTTGACACTCTAGAAATTTCTTTTCCTGAATATGCACTGTTGAAATTGCAGTGTGTGTGTGTGTGTGTCTTTTATGCCATCAAATACTGTATATTTTTCGGCACATATTAAATAATTTTTTCAAAATTATTATAAAATATACTTTTGCTCTAATGGAAACACTGAAAATGTTTGACTTAAATTTCTTTCCTTCAGGTTTTTTGTGATATATTATAACGCAAACGTTTTCAATTAGATAAATTGCCAAATTTTCTATTTGTTAGATTTAAAATTGTTATATTGTGTTTTCATATCTTAGATGCTATAAAGCTGGGCAATTTAAAAATGTTTTTAAAGATCCTGTTAGTTACAAACATTATAAGTGTCTGTTCATTAAAAATTTTGTCTAGTTAGTTTGGTTATGTAAATATACTGTAATGTATTAACCCTTAGGATTTGACAGAGCTGGTCTATCGGCTGAAAAGTTGATTGACAAAGACAACAGATCGGCCCAGTTGTCATTGTCTTCATTTGACTTTTTGGCCAATAGATTGGCCCTGTTGTCTCTTAAGGGTTATAGTTTTTTTTGAAAAATGAGTGCATGCTCTATGTAGGGCTTGTGTAAAGGGCTCTGTCTTCTGAGTACTGAAACTCCAAACAAGGTTCTGTTTCTAAAGGGTTAAAGAAATGCATCATTATTCATGGCCTAGCAGTTGGGGGTTAGGCTCATAATCAAAAGGTCGTGGGTTTGATTCTTGGATTAGGTGGCATATTGTGTTCTTCAGTAAAGCACTTCCTGTTGTTCCAGTTTACTCAGCTGAAATTAGTACCACCCATGTGCTGGTGCAACCCTTACTCTCCCTCAAACTGTCACGTCATAGTTGTTCTGCTGGATCAAGTGTGGTAAAACTGAGGTGTCTGTCTTTGTATGATTACACATACACTTAAAACCATTAAGCAAAACATGGTAAATTACCCATATTTGCTTGTAAGTGATGGCGCTTTTTATTTATTATTTTTTTTTTTGCTTATGCTGAGCAGATGTCAGGATTTTAATTTTAGCAATTTAATATATTAATTAGCTTAGCTTAGGTCTCTCATGAGTCCATGTTTCAAGCTGGTTTCCTTAGCACACAGGTGATTGACTGAGATTACAACGCATCACTCCCCACAACAACAAGATGCTGTTCGTTGCAGGGATAACTTCCCAGCCCTGCTGGAACTACTTTTTTTTTTTTTACAAGTGCGTGAATTGGAGCAAATTGAAATGATGTGTTTTGCACAAGAACACATTGCACTGCCTGGTCCAGGAATCAAAATCTTGATCTTATAATCATGAGTGCAACACCCTAACCACCTGGCTACACACCTTCACTAATATTTTAATTAAAGAAATGAAAATACTTATGAAATATTTATTTTTGAAAACATAATATACTCTAAATTTTTAAATGAATATACTCTAAAGACTAAATTACACTTTTTAATCTTTGTTCTTTTAACTATTACTAGAGTTTCTACTACGACCTCCAGATCAACCACTGTTTCTCAAACTATAGAGGATAAAGAAAACATCAATGTTTGCATAGTTGATCCTGAAGTGAAAGACTCATTACCTCAAGCTAAGTATGATGCAAACGATACTGATAAACAAGCACAAGATACATCATTTCTAGAGAAAGTCATGGCAGATATTCCACTATCTTCTGCTGTTGCTACTTCAGAAAAGAGCTTGTTATTTACAGATGATTTTAATTGTCCTGCTTCATTGAGCACTGAACTTTTTCTTTATAATTATGTTCATGCACATACAAAACATGATGATGATAAGATTCAAACACCTGATGAGGCAAAAGAAAATGATTCTTTATCAGACTCTCCTCATTTGGATAAATCATTGTATCAAGGTAACCATACTGTTTATTTTGATAGGAATGATTCAATGGACTTAACAAAACCTTTGGAAAAATATCTCACAGCATTTAATGAAAGCAAGGATGATATTGTCAGTAATCCTGATGGTCATATAATTGGATACTACAATCAAAATAATAGCTTTGATGAAAAAACTATTTATTTCAATAGAACTCATTATGCAGCCAGTAATATGGACTTGACATGTTGTAACACCATAACAATTGCTGATTTTCCTGAAAGTGAAAGACCAGTTGAGATTACCAATGTGAAGGATGTAGAAAATATTGAGAATTTTTGTGAAAACAAGCAGTTTAATAAAGATAAAAGTTTTTGTAAACCAACTAAAGACATAAATAACCCATTGAAATTACCCGCAGATAATTATATGCCACCCACTTCTAATAATTCTATTGTTCAGCTGCCTAGTCTTGCTTCAAAGAATATAATTGACAAAAAAAACATACCATGTGAATTGAATGAAATGCAGTCTGATAATTTCAAATCAAATTGTAATGCAAAAGATGGTCTTCGTTCAGTGAGTGATTTTAGACCAAGTATTACTAATGTAACTGATAGCAAAACAGAAGCAAATGTTTTAAAGGATGAAAAAGAACATATTAAGACAGGATCAAAGAGGACCTGTTTTTCTGAATCCTCTGACATACCTTCAAAACAGTTAAATACATATGATATGATTGAACCAGCCATTAACAAACCAACTGAAAAGAAATCTGATTTCAGAAACCATGTTCAACCAGTGACTACCAGTGAAACAGTTCCTAAGAAGTTAGTTCTTGAAGAAAGTACAGAGTCTTATATGGTAGAATCTTCTAGGTCCTGTCCAAAAAAGACTCTGGTTGATACATTGCAGTCAACTTCAAAAGAATTGAATGTAACTAAATCCACCAAATCATTTCTAAACACACAAGACTTATTTGACACTACTCAATTTAATGATGATAAATTTAGTAAATTAGCTAAAGAACTTAAAACTAGTGCTTCAAAATTACCAGCAGATAACTGTATTCTACCATCTTCTAATAATTTTGATCGGTCTAATCTTCCCCCAAAGAATATAATTGACAAAGAAAACCTGCCATATGAATTAAATGGAATACAGTCTGTTAGTTTCAGAGCAAATAGTACTTCAAAAGATGATCTTGGTTCAGTGACAGATTTTAAAGCCACTATTTCCAATATTTCTAATACCAGAACAGAAGGAAGTGTTTTAAAGGATGAAAAAGAACGTATTAAGACAGGATCAAAGAAAACATGTTTTTCTGAAACCTCTGACATACATTCAAGACAGTCAAATACACATGATATAATTGAACCGGCCATTAAGAAGCAAAATATTTCTGGTTCTAATGAACTTATTGGGGAGCCCAGAGGGCAAAATCTTGAGTTTGCTTCAAAGTTATCGAGTTTAATTTCTGCTGACAAGAGTGAATTGAATGATTTTAATGTTTCAGTTGAAAAGAAATCAGATTTCGGGGACCATGCTCAGCCTGTGACTGCTAGTAAGACAGTTCCAGAGGAGCTAGTTCTTACTACAGAGTCTCATCTAATAGAATCTTCCTGGTCCTGTCCAAAAAAGACTCTAGTTGATGCATCACAATCAGCTTCAGAGGAAATGAGCATAATTAAATCCACCAAAACTGTTTCAAATAGGCAAGATTTACTTGACGTTACTGAATTTAATAATGACAATAAATTTAGTAAATTAGCTCAAGAGCCTTCAACTAACACTTCAAAATTACCAGCAGATAACTGTTTTCTGACCTCTTCTAATAAGCCTACTGATCAGCCAGTTAATGTTCCCTCAAAGAATATAATAAACAAAGTAAATATACCTGGAGAATTAATTAAGGTTGAAAGTGTGGAAATAGAATCTTTTAAAACGGATGCTCCTGTTAATGTCAGAGGTAAGACTTTTCCAGAAGATGATCTTAATTCAGTGACTGATTTTAAACCAAGTGTTACTAATATATCTAATAGCAGAACAGAAGGAAGTATTTTAAAGGATCAAAACGAACATATTAAGGCAGGATCAAAGAGGACCTGTTTTTCTGAAACCTCTGGCATACCTTCAAAACAGGCAAATATCCATGGATCACAGGTTGGTAAATTAACAGACTTGTCTGATACAGTTTCCTCTCAAAATAAAGGTAACCACATTAAAGCAGCTGAGTCTCCAATCAAAAATGCATCTCAAATAACTTCCTGCTTGGCAGATCCTTTAGCTCAGGTCTGTGCTCATGACAGCATTAACAATGAAAACCTGAAAGATTCTGATACTAATTTAAATGGAGTAAATGCAAATGATGTTAATATTTTAAAGATAAAAGAGAAAGCTGTTGGATTGTTAAGTTCATCTGCAAATTGTGAAGAGATAAAATACAGTTCAGGAGAAGTTACTAATGAAAAGGAAAAAAAGAATAAAGATGACATAGTTGCAGAAAAAGTTGATAATGTTACTGGGATGCAATTAGAGAAAAAACGTGTACTTTATATTAGTATGAACACTAGTGGTGTTGTACACTCATTTAATGTAGGAAAATCTGAGGGTTCTGCTTCATGTTCAAAAGGATTACATTTAATAGAAAAAGATTCTGTAGAGACAAAAGAATCTATGCCTCCTTTTGGTTCTAGTTTCACAGGAGAGTGTAAAGAAAATGTTCTTAATGAAATAATGCCATCTTCAAAACAGGTTCCAGATTATCCTGATACAGCAGTAGATGAACAAAATGTAATCAGGAGTGATGCAGACCAAACATTAGTATCTTGTAAGAAAGCTGAGAAATTATCAGAAAATGACATACAGGAAAATAAAATACAAACTGAAAAACACAAATTGAGTGCAACAAATAATTTGACAAAACTGCAAAATAAACTGTTCAATGTTGGGAATGTCATAGAAAATGTGAATAAAGGTGAAGTGAAAAAAGGTTTGAGTGATTGTGTTTTGAAAATAGATACTTTAGATGTGCCTGATAAATGTCATCAACCCCAAATTTCTTCTAATAATAATTTCAAGAAATCAAATGACTCTTCTTTCAATACTTCAAATGTATTTTCTCGAAGGCAAACATGTTCTGAAACAATTAGCTCAAAATTAATTGAAACTTCTTTGAACAGTAATTCTTTTACTGTTAATAAGGGCAGTTTGATGGCTGAGAGCAGTATACAACCAGATAAAGTTGTTACAGAGAAGTGTTTGAGAACTGATGCCAGTGGTACTCAATATGGTACAAATAGTGTATCAGAGAAAACTTGCTTTGATTTTGACAATGCTGGTGAGTTTGATTTTATTATTAAAATATCAATGCTTTAATTAAGGTGAGTTCTGTGAGAAAGCTAGAGATAGATAATTAAGATTAATGTTATTAGAAATGGTTACTGAAGTAGTTAATGTGTTTCCTGACTGGACATCGGAGTCTGACATATTTACCATGATATTTACTATAGCTCACCTCTGTATCTGTTTTACTCATCCCTTCTCTCCTACAATCGTGCAACCTTTAACCTCCCCACCCCTTCTAATTCTATTATCTGCTGTGTTATTTTACTGTCGTAAATGTGTATAATATTAAGATACAATACCTTTTAGATAATTTTTTTTCTTTGAAATAGGAGTAATGTATTAAAGTAGAAGATTACTGTAGTATTTTAATGCTTTAATCGAATGTTAATATATACTTTTAAAGTCAATGATTTAATCTAATATTCCACAAATTAATTTTATCTTTTTTTTTTTAATTGTTTCTACTTTAATTTCAAAATTTCTATACAAATTTTGTTTTTGATGCCAAGTACTAGTCACAATTGCTTTTTAGAGAGAGAAATTAACAACAAACAGTTACAAATGTTTAAGTACTGAAATTTTTTTTTATTATTTTAGCTAGTCAGATCCATCCTCTCTCTTGCTGTGGTGATATTATGGAGTGCATCGGTTTTTTTTTGTTTTTGCTTTTGACATGCAACTACAACAAATCACAAACTGTGATTGTTTTTTGAGAAATGAATAATGATGATGTTACAAAACCTTTAAAGATGGAAATTAATGAAGTTTTGTGATGCACTATAAACTTATAACTAACCATAAACATTAAACACAAACCTTAAACTTCAATATGGTTGCAATGTAAACATCTGTTTGATGGGTGAGATGTTGAGAATAGATAAATCTGACTGGGTAAAATTTCAATCTTTAAGATTTAAAGTTTTTTTTGTTTCATTATTAATTTCTCAATAAAATGATTAGAATCGTCATAATTGACATGGAAAACTATGTGTGTATAAGTTTTAATAAAATTAGGAAAGGCAGTTCAAACAGAAAAGTTTCTTATTTCTTCCTTTCATAGAAATTTTAGTCTCTTCTCTCTGGTATTCTGTGAAGATAGGCTCATTCTCTGTTTCTGCTATTTATTTTGAAAGGTATGTTAATATGTATGGTCCTATACTCTAGAAAGTATATAACTTATTATTTTATATCATTTCATAAACTATATTTTGTATCATTTTAGATGTGTCTGATATTATGGATGAGAAACCTGATTTTTTGATTGGAAATATTTCTCATGAAGATTCTTTGAATTTATCACCGGAAAATAAACAACCACAATCATATTCACAAGTACCATCAAGATCTGGCTCCATGATGACTGATAGAAGTATAACAGATATTAAAAACAGCATTTCCACATTGAATAATATCTCAGACTCGACATTATGCAGTCGTCTTTTAATGAACATGCACTTTCCCCATTTGGAAAAGCCTTTGTCTTTAGTAAGTATTATTTTCAGGTTTGAACATGCTTTATTATGAAAATGACTTTTATCAATGTTCAGCACATCTTATGTCAAAATTATTGCCAAGATCAAGAGCCATAACAGGTTACAGTGACAGTTTTTTGACTTACAAGCTGAAAGGTTTGTACTTTGGTCTATATGTTGACCAATATACCGAACTCTTTCTTACTCCGTTTACTAAGCTGTAAAAAGGTATCATGAGTAGATAGAATGTTTTTGTAATCAGCAGAACCACTGTATACTTAAGAAATATTTTGGCTTACTATGTTGAGATAATCCTTCAAGGCATAAAACTTGTAATTTTTGCCAGACACAGTTACTGTCACCTTTGACTGGGATGAATTCCATTAAACCAGGACATGGGGTTGAAAAAAAGTTAACCAAATCATGAACTTCAGTTGTAGAGCAAATACTTGCTCAATCTTGATTTTCAGTATAAATATGGACCGTGAAAGTGTGGCCCATCAATCCAGTTCTCCTGCCGATGCAGAAAATTAAATGTGAGCAGAAGTTCTTGTTTCCTCTCTTAATTGAGACTTATGATAAGTTTATGGAGCTTCTGTGTTTTATTCTTTTTATGTTATTGTATGTGTGTACATTTACATCAGTCGAACCTCAAAGATAAACAAATGTTAGCAGAAAGACAAAATTTTCCTCTACTGTTATCTATATTAATTCATGAAATTAATATTTTGGTGTAATCTAAGAGTGTTTGTAGAAAAATGTGTTTTACTTCAACTGTAGCTATAAATACAAAGCATGTATCATCTTTGTTATAATGTCCACTTTTTCACTTGCGTGAATCAGACAGAATTTGATGAGGCAGTTCTTCTAGAGCCTGATGCCCATCCTGTCACTGACCCCACTTATTTTGGAGCAACATAATATTTCCCCCGTGGCCTGATATGTTTTCTCAGAAGACTGGAAACAAGGAGCACCTTTCGTATGACAAAGGTACTTGTTTGAACTATCACATGATGTCAAGACAAAGAGACAAATACACACACACCTTGTTACTTCCACAAATTACTTGTATTCAGCCTTTTTCATGTGTTAATAATGTACACAAGTTCCTGATTATATACAACTTCATATGAGAATTTACTAAAATCATAATTGAAGATTCCACTTTGAATACAGTGATAAATTGTGAATTTTAAAAGTATATTTTCACTACATATAGTGAATAAAGCACTTACTAAATTATATAAGTTATTGATTTCTGGGGACTTTGTAGATTTATACACAGATGGAAATGCTCTTCCTAACACCCATCATTTCTTTATAATTTCTTTCAAATTTTGGTACAAGGACAGCAATTTTAAGGAAGGGTCCAGTCAATTACTTCAACCCCGGTACTTAACTGCTATTTTATTTTATCAACTCTGAAAAGATAAAAGGCAAAGTTGACCTTGACAGGATTTGAACAGACTGTAAAGAGTTGGAAAAAATGCAGCCAAGCATTTTGTCCGGTATGCTAACAATTTAACCGGCTCACTGCCTTAAATATCTCTATATAATGAAATGAGCAAGTGTGGTCTCTTAACCATGTTAAAGAGGCTATAACTCTTAACAAGAACTGACTAGAGCTAGAATTCATACTAACATGGAAAATAGATATGAATATTATAATGATGTGTAAGAATTTCAAATTTAAGTATTTAGGATAATTTTCTTCATTTAGTTTTTAAAAAAGTTTTAATCAAACCTATGTTTTATTGTAGATGGAAGTTGAAACAATTGAAGATCTTCTGTTTCTGGTTGGTATTGATCGATTAGAGAATGTTGCATTGGAGTGTCGGCAATCTAATATATATGAAGCTTCAGTGGTAAACTATTTTTTGTTACTTGTATATTTTCATACTTTTACTACTGGCTTTGCATATTATTTTACATAACAGCTTAAAATATTTAGAAAGTGGAAATTAATGACCTCTTTTAATTTCTTGCTGTCATCACCATCATTGTTTTAATGTCCACTTTTCCATGCTTACATGGAAAAGTGAACATTGAATCCACTTGAAAAGTAAGTTTCTTTTGTAAGGATTAAACAAATTTTTATGGCTTAATCAGAAGAACCCAAAACAAATGCAAGGACTTTTGAAAGGCATTTGTTTGAGGTGGAGTGGGATAGAAGGAAAAGAAATCCTGGGTTGTTGCAGTAAGACATTACACATCAATATATTTGAGTTACCTGCAAATTGGAGGAAATTTTGTTAAAGGTACCAAAGAGACCAGCATTTTTTAAGGCATTTGATCAGAGCAAAATACCTGCTCCAGCATGTCATACAAATATGGAAACTTTTTACAACCAGCTTACTCATGGTAGCATTGACAAACATATTAAAGCTGTGACTGCTGAGGACATGCGTAAGCTCGCAAGGAATGAAGCCAGTATGCTCCGCTGGATGTGTAATGTCAGTGTGCATACCATTCAGAGTGTAAGTATCTTGAGAGAAAAGCTGAACATAAGAAGCGTCAGTTGTGGTGTGCAAGAGAGATGATTGCGCTGGTATGGACATGTGGTGAGAATGGATGAGGATAGCTGCGTGAAAAAGTACCACAACCTAACAGTTGAGGGAACCCGTGGAAGAGGTAGGCCCAGGAAGACCTGGGCTGAGGTGGTTAGGCAAGACCTTCGAACATTG
>NC_068982.1:68600631-68607490 GCF_001194135.2 Octopus bimaculoides | reverse complement strand
GATGATGATTAAAGATGGAAAAAAAACCCCTTCCCATTTAGGATTGTCCCTGGTTCTCATTATCATCATCGTTTAACATCCCCTTTCCATGCTAGCATGGGTTGGACGATTTGACTGAGGACTGGTGAAACCAGATGGTTACACCAGGCTCCAATCTGATTTGGCAGAATTTCTACAGCTGGATGCCCTTCCTAACGCCAACCACTCAGAGTGTGTAGTGGGTGCTTTTACGTGCCACCGGCACAAAGGCCAGTCAGGGGGTACTGGCAACGGCCACGCTTGAAATGGTGTATTTTATGTGCCACCTGCACAGGAGCCAGTCCAGCAGGGCTGGCATATGATATAAATTTCCCCTTTGAAAGGGATGTATATTAAATCTTGCATCAAAATATTCCAAATACCAGCTTAATAAGGGCAAAGTTATTTTGATAAACTCTTCACTATTTTCAAAATGAAGTGAAACAAAACTGCCTATTTCAACAGAAATAGGGTTAATAAAAGAGTTAAAAATTTTATGGACTGTGGCTAATATTGTGTTTTTAAGGAAAATATTTTTGCTTCTTTTTCTATAGAATTACTGGATTATTTTTTTGATTGGACTTTAACAATATTTTTAGAAAGCTATTTAAGAAAAATCTTTTTGGTGAACATAAAATTTTTATTTCTTTTTTAGTTTTTTAACATTTTATTTTTGTGATAAGAAAATACAGCTCTTTCATTTAAACATTTCGTTTTAATCTTTCTTATTTAGGTTACTGAGCCTCAAACCATTGAAGAAAAAATGGAGTTAGTTTGCAGACTTCATCCTGAATATCAATGTATCTTGAAAAGTCATGAACAGTTGAAATCTGATGGAGAAAGGTGATTTTTTTTTTCTATAACTTTGTATTTAAAATTGCAGGTGTGGTATAGTATTGTGCCAACTTCAGCATTCTATCTTCATCAGAAGAAGAGATTGGTCAAATAGACAAACTTGCTATCTTCAATTTGGTTTCTGTGCTTATCCTTACTATTTGTCATGAATGTTGGATAATGACTGATAAAGTACAATCAGGAAGTCAACAGAATGAAATGGGGTTCCTGTGAAGAATTTCTGGAGTGATGTTATTCAACAGAGTGCATATCTTGGAGATCATGGAGTCTTTCCAGATACTGCTACTATTTCTCTGCATTGAGTGATCACAACTTTGGCACTATGGGCATGTGATTAAAATGTTGCAGGAAAGAATCCCAAAATGGATTCTTCAAGGCAAGCCCACTAGCAGAAGATCATCAAGAGGTAGACCAAAAACGAGTTGGTTGGATAACATTCACAGTCCTAGCTGGTTATGCTTGTGAATTCAGCAGGAAATTTATAATGACAATAGAATCATATGGAGAGGGTGCCCAAGGACTCTACCTTCATGACCTCCCAAAAAGCTGTGCAGTAAAAATGGGTGGATGGATATTAGATATTGTTTGTTTTTGTCTGTAGTATGAAATCATTTCATGGTTCAGATTTCTGTATGTACTTTTGATCAAGTGTGTGTATGTGCCTGTGCATGTGTGTCTGCATGTTTGTGCTTGAGTGTGAACATGTCTTTGGATGTAATTGTATATGCATTTGTGTGTGCAAAACAGGTGACCAAAACATTGTAATCTTTTAATCAGCAAATACTTCAATATCAAACAGTTTAAGAAAGCCTTTCTGGCTGTGTTTTCCAAGGTAGATTCATAGTTATTTTGATTAACCCTTTATTTTTCAGATTATTCTGTCAACAGCACTTATTTATTCACATTGTTTTGAATTAATCATGCATCTTCTTGCAGCTTTGAGATTTTCATGATGTGATAGCTTATTTTTAGAAGGACATGTAGGGTAGGTGTGAGAGGTTGCATCTGGCTGGTTTGAACATAACACAGAATACTTAGGCTGGATATGGCTAGTTTGACTGCTAAAGGGTTAAGGATGTAATTCTTCATTCATATAGAAAAGCAAACACTAATTGTAGCAGTGTTTGCATACTCATTGTCATTTAAAGTGCAACATACACGCTTAAATTGAAAAACCAAATATTTCTTCAAAAATATTTACAAAATTTAATGTACAATTCTGTTTAATCTTAGGAATATTTATTATTTTTTAGACTTATGAAACAGTTTAAAGATCCAGAGCTTCTCTATGGTTTCAGAAATGTTTTAGAAGAAAGGGAAAAGACAAGTTCAGTACGTTTTGAAGTTTTCAGTATGCTTTTTCATTCATCTTCCCAAACGGTATTTATTTATTAATAACCTTTCACACCACTATGTTTTAATGTACCCACCCAATGCAAACTGTACATGTAATGGAGTTCATTCCAACACATTTCTTGTACACTGCACATGCACACTTCATTGTTCTTTGCACCTCACCACATGCCTCAGAACTTGCAGTCATCATCATTATTTTTCTAATATTCATCGTCATACCTTTTACCTGCAGTTTTTTTTGCTTATGATATAATCGAATATATTTTATTTTTAATTGTAGAAAGAAGATATAAAGAAGCAACTTTTGGCTGATTTCAAAATTTGTAAGCAAAGAACTGACAAGAAAATGAAGCAGAAAAAAATTGAATACTTTAATGACTTGACTTCAGCCTACACAGTAAGTTGGACATGTTATAAACTCTTATCAAGTTTTGATACATTGAAGCAAATAAAATACCGTTCTTAAGAATATGCTATTTTAATAGGATTTGAACATGTGGCTGTGAGGTTAACAAGCTTGCTTAGCAACCACTTGGTTTTGGGCTCAGTCCTACTGGGCAGCACCTTGAACAAGTTCTACTGTAACCCCAAACCAACTAATGCTGTGTGAGTGAATTTTGTTGGTAGAGAGAGAAACTGTGTGTAAGCATGATGTCTACAAATGTGTGTGCGTGTTTCTTTGTGTTTGTTCCTTCTCCGTCCTGTGTGACAACTGATGTTGGCTTGTTTACATCCCTGTAACTCAGCAGTTCCTCTAAAACCCTTGCAGACCAATGACTGAAGCGAGTAAAAGGTGAATGGTAAATTTAGTCAGTCGAGTAAGGGCAGTGCCTATGATGTTTAAAGAATCTTCTACACTGGTATTTGGAGGAAAGGAAGTTACCCTCAAACAAAGTACATTTTGAATGCTCGCAATAAAGTGTACTCTGCTAAAGGCAACTGAGGCTGGATCATGATAGTAAACATGATTACTATCCAAAAACGGAAATGGTCCCTCTGACTGGCTTTCATACAGTCAACCAAGTTTTACTCATAATTCTTTGGTCATCCCAAGATTATGATAGAAGATGCGTACTCAAAGTACCATGCAGTGGGATCAAGTAATTGAAGAAAATTGAACTGAATATAATCTGTTGTATGTGAAATGTTAATTGATGAGAAAGTGCTAGACTGTTAAAGGTACTTAAATACAGGAAGATATGTGATGATAATGAAGTGGGGGGTAGAATGTACCATGAGCTGATGGTAAGACATACGTTTGGTAGAATGCAGTAGAGAGTGTCTCATCTTTGACTCATCGTGTAACAACTTTGGATGTGTTTCGATCTTGTTACATCTCATCAGCTAAGCATTGTATGACTTACTGCAGATTTAAGTTGACTTGAGAAATATATAGGATTTTTTACAAATGAATATCAAATGACA
This sequence comes from Octopus bimaculoides, assembly GCF_001194135.2. Classification (NCBI taxonomy): domain Eukaryota; kingdom Metazoa; phylum Mollusca; class Cephalopoda; order Octopoda; family Octopodidae; genus Octopus; species Octopus bimaculoides. The sequence continues at coordinate 68,603,836 of NC_068982.1, read as the reverse complement.
TAATTTAAAAGAATGATTGTAAGGGGTGGGATACCTGCTGCTTGAAAACTAATTAGTAGTGTGGGCACTAATAGATTTAGTCTAGTGAACCAAAGAATTTTAATTAAAATTAAACCCATAGTGTGAAGAATGAGTCGTTATCTTAATGGTTAACTCTAGTTAAGAAAGGATTATTGATTATTTATTCCTTATTTTCTCTTCCCTCAGGATAAATTGAAACAGATGGAAAAAGCTAATTCTCAAATAGTGGACATTACTTCAAAATTGGACCAACAAATAGATAGTTTGGATAATGGTATAAACATTTATTTTTCAAAAGAATTTTTTTCATTGAAATCCTTATAAAAAATTACACTATGCTAAATAATATTTTTTTTTTCTCTCAAGCCTCATAAAACCAGTTACCTGGGTTTCCATGTGATTGAGATCCCAACATTTTCCCTGAATGGGACACTGGTCTGTTGCAGAGTTCAAAGTCAGCAATTTTGAGGAGAAGGTGCAAGTTAATGGCATCAACCTCACTACTTAACTGGTATTTTATTTTATTAGTCTTGAAGGAATGAAAGGCTAAGTTGACCCTGGCAAGATTTGAACTCAGAGTGTAAAGAACTAGAAGAAATGCCGCTATGCATTTTATCTGATGTGCTAATGATTCTGCCAGCTTGCTGCCTTATGCTAAAGAAAGAATTATAGAAAAAATGGAAAACATGTTAAGCAGGGCTTTGAGTTTACATTTTATCTCAGTTTATTGTTGCAACCGAAGATAATTTGCCATAGTATTGCATTTGGTATGTGCTCTATACACACCTAGAACCAATAATGGCTTTGTGAATAATTGTATATCATGAAAATGTTACCTAACATTTGAAGAAAATAGTATAAAAGGAAATTGCTATTATCATATTTGATGGCATAAAAGACACGGGCATATTACATGCAGCATATATTCAGGTGAATATTTTTTAGTGCATTAAAGCATGTAATATAAGTTCAACATTGCATATAAGACTTGGAGAGATTTTTGCAAGATTTTTTTAGGAAAAAAAAAAAGTGCTTCTGATATATCATCAGCTATTAGATATTAAGATGTCGAAATTAAAAGTTGAATAAAATTGTATTAATACATTATCATATTTTGAAGATCTTTTTCTGCTTTTGCTCTCTTAAAGTATTGAAAGATTTTGAGGAAAAAATTGAACTGTTGAATTCTAAAAGTGAATATTCTGAAGCTCAAATAAAATGTTACAAGGAAGGTAGAAAATATCTGGACGGTAAGTAATGTAATAGAAATGATTTCTTTTGCAAAGTGAGGTGTGTTACATTGTGAGTGTAATCAGTATAATTCTCTGGAAACTTTAATGACTAGTATTGCACAATCATTGCTAAATTTACATCTCAAACACTAGGCTTCCGCTTCAGGACTCCTCTTCCTGAATAATTGAAGACTTTCTACGAAACCATTCCAATTTTTTTAACTGTTTTTACATGACTTAGTGAGGCCAAGGTTATGACAGCCTTTCTATTCCTAGTAACATGATGAAATGCACCTGATACACTTTTGTAAAGAGGTTGGAGACAGGAAAGGTATCTAGTTGTAGAAACCATGCCTAGGTGAAATATATGGGAGACAATGTATGAGGACAAGGGCTCCCAATAAAAAAAGAACCATGGAGACCCACTGTGAAAAGCATGTTAAAATGATGATGATAAGTCAAAGAAGGGCAGCAGTGTTCAAGGGCACTAAAACTGATGAGAAGTTATTCCTCAGAACAGAGACCTTGCCTAAATTACTGTAAAAGAATACTCTATTAGCACTTAGAGGGCTAGGTGTTTGTATTAGAATATGTGTTGTTACATCATCATCATTTAACGTCCGATTTCCATGCTGGCATGGGTTGGACGGTTTGACTGAAAACTGATAAGCCAGTGGGGCTGCACCAGGTTCCAATCTGATTTGGCAAGGTTTCTATGGCTGGATGCCCTTCCTAACACCAACCACTCTGAGAGTGTAGTGGGTGTCTTTTACATGCCACTGGTATGGGTGCCAATGACATGACATTGGCATCAAGCGCATCTACTACCCAAATATTTGGGAAGGTGTTGTTACAAGAACATAAGCATAGTGGATTGGATTAAAATAGTTTTTTGGCTTATTGTAGATTCATTTGTCAGTGCACCAGACACATTTCCAATTGTTAATTCTGTTATGTAAATTACTGATGTACAAGCAGTGTTTACTTTTCATGCTAAAATGCAAATATAAGCAAGCGTGCACGCACGTTCACAAACAGGCTTCTTTTAGCTTCCATCTTCTAAATCCACATAGGTTTTGTGTTGTCCTTAGCTGTTGTGGAAGGTGCCCAAGGTGCTCTACAGTGGGATTGAACCTAAAACCATATGGTTGCTAAGTAAGCCTCAAACACACAGCCATGCCTAGTGTGTGAGTGAAAGTTGTCGTTTCTATTTCTTACATGAAATTGAGCAATATATGATGTTGATGTGTTTACACTCCTCGTGAACATTATGCCTCATAAGTCAGTGCTCTCAAAATAGTGTATTAAGAAAACATAACAGAAAATGCACTTATAGTACACACATATTTGCTGATATTTCTGTGATATATAGTTGATTAATAATCTATTTTATGGCTTTTTTACTTTTGTAGAAGCTGAATCCATAAAAAAAGCGGAAGACATACTTTCTTTGTAAGTATCTATTTTGGATGGTGAAGATAAATTTTTTCAGAGATTGTGTTACAAAAAAGTTTATTGATAATAAGGATATACTAAATATAATGTCAAGTTGAGTGTATTGTCTTATAAATAGTAATTCAAAAGAACAAATATAATCGCATAAACTTTGTTCTAGTACATTGCATATGTCATGCTTTTATCTAGGCTGGGACCATGCCACACACATCCCATCACATGCAATGTTTATTTCCTGTTGGTGTTATCAGTCTGGGTATGTTATATCTGGTTTATTGTCCAGCCTGTCTTAACCCTTTGGTTACTATATTTCTGACCAAAATACACCCCTCATGAGTTTCAATTAAATTCTAAAATAATCATGAATTTAGATTAGTCTCATTAAACACCTGTAACTTTTTTATTTATCAACATATTGTGATATTTGGAACATAATTAAAGAAAGGGTTCTTAATCAATTCTATTGCATAATTTTTGTCTAAAAGTTCTCCTTACGT
>NC_068982.1:68595782-68600186 GCF_001194135.2 Octopus bimaculoides | reverse complement strand
GCCGTCGCTGCTTTCAGTTTCGGATACAGAAATATCCGATTCATTATCGTTCACCACGTGCTTTTGTAGCTCATTCATTCTTTTCTTCGATATCTCCATATCTTCTGTTGAAAAACCTTCAAATTTGGAATCACTGCTTGATAGCATGAAACTCCTCTCCATCTTCAAAGTTTAAAAAAATTAACGCCGCAAAAAATGTGCAAAAAAATCTTCCAAAATTCACTGAGTTCAAATATCACGCCAAACAATGTCGGAGACAATAACTCAACTGTTTGCAAAGTGAAATCAGGTGTTTTAACGAATGTACTAACGAGATTTGGGTTCAAATATACATTTAAATAACAATGGGTATGTTCGGCCGGCTACGGCCAGGTTAGTCTTATGAACCAAAAAATTTTTCGGCTGGCTATGGCCGGGTTAGTAACGAAAGGGTTAATATATTTCAAGGTTTTTTTTATAGTTATTGTAGCAGAACCAACAAGTGGACTTGGAGTTTGTGCTGTAAAAGAATAGGGTTTGTGTTTGTTTGAGGAAATGATAGTCATATATACAAAAGATGTTTGATTTGATTATTTATTGTCAGAAACTGAATCAGCAATTATGATTTCTGTACAGCCAATTGATTACTGATGACAGACTTGTTGCTCCCCAAATGCATACAATTCTCATACAATTCTACAAAATGCTTTAAGACCATACCAAAATTAGAGTAGAAATACAAAGCTGTTAATTAGGGCAATGAATTGAAGTTATTATATCAAGTAGGATGCCTTGTGGTATTTGTTTTGAATATATGCTATGTTCAAATCACATCAAGGTCTACTTTACCTTTCATCTTTTCAGAGGAGATTAAAAAAAAAGAAAAAATAGGTATTAATCCTGGATGGTGGATTGATGGGACAATAAGAATGTTGGACTGGATGCCTTGCAGTATTTGTTCCATTGCTTTGCATTTTGAGTTCAAATGCTGCCATTGGTCAGTTTAACTCCACCACTTGGCACCTTTGATGTCTTTAAAAGAGTCTACTCTGTTGCGAGCTTTCAGACCAGGTCTCTTGTTTAAGGATAACTTTCTCCTCACTAGTGTCAGGATCATCTGTAAAGAGTCATGGACAATGACTTTAAAAAAAAACCTAACCCTCTCTTTCTCAGACCAGCAGCCAGTGAGAGGAACTGTTTATGTAGTTAATCAACCTGTATGTTGTTGCAGTAAAAATCTCTACATAGACCCCTATACTATCTTTAAAGTAATAATTGTAAGAACAAGTCTATCATAAAGATGATAGATTATTTCCTCCATTGGTTTTAAGGATGAGCATTCAGTTGTTTGCTTAACTGAATGTTAAATTTGTCAAATCAACATGTAAGTGAATGAGTATACCACAGACATATGACATAATTCCTAAGCTAAGTCAGTGTGATATGACAAGGCTGGACTTTTAAACTGCAGATGCAATCTATCTCATGAGCTTACATGCAGTTTCTGGCTTCCCAATTTCACTACCTGAGGTCATGGTAAAGATACTTGCCCAAGATACCATGCAGTGGGATTGAATCTAGGACCTCATGATCGTGAAACAAATTTCTTAATCACTCAGCTGTGTCTGTATACGCATAAATCTGAAATATTAAGATGATATACCTGTAGCTTAAATAACAATCATGCAATGAATGTAACTAACTCCACTGATCTTGGGCACCTGATATTTACGTATCTGGAAGTCAAGAACTGTGGGCTGCTTCAACGGATTGAACAGCAATATAGATTTATATATAGAACTGATTGTGGCTACTTAACAACATCATTGTTGCTTCTACAAGAAAAATAATCCCAGGCATTTAGTTCACTCTTTTATATAAAATATAAGAAACTATACATCTCTGAATGCTCCAGATATCTTATTTACTAATTTTTAAGGTTAACGAAACTCTTAAGAGATATTTTCTTAATGCTGCTGGTGATGGTGACTATAGTTGTAGTGAATCCCAACATGTCAAAAAGGTTAAATATGGGAGAATGAGTCCCAAATCCAGTACGCTAGATTTGCTCAGTTTCAGTTTTGTCAAAAGAAACCTTGCTGTTATTCTATTTGGATTTAACAAAACTATTTAATGTGACATGGTTTAATTATGAATTATTGATTGCTTTTAATTTATTGATGCTGGCTGGTTCTCTTTACAGGAAATGCACTCAGTTTACTGCTGAGAAAGTTAAACTAATTGAAACCTGCAAAAGACTGGATGATACTTACCACCAATTACAGAATGGAACGACTCCTGAACAACTGTCCCTTGAGAACAAAGATATTGAACTTAACCTTTATTCCATGTAAGTTTCTAGTTATTATCAGTGTTGAGAAACCTTGTGTGCGTAAAAGTAGGAAGGATGGATCAGTTTGTAACAGTAGTTTATATATAGGACTAATAATTTGTGAATTCAAATCCTGTTAACTTTGCTACATCTCTTATATTGAAGTCAAAATAAAAAAAAAAGAAAAGAAAAGGAACAGATCATATCCATAGACTCAGACATGGCTGTATGGATAAGAACTTTGCATTACAACCACCTGGTTTTGGTTTCAGCCCTTCTGCACAGTACTTTGTGCTGCCATCTTCAACTATATCCCAGGCTGATCAAAACCTGTTGTATGTATCTGTAGCGGCACAAGCAGTCAGTGCCATATTGAATGAGATCTTGCGGCAGCCATTGCCATCTCCGAGACTGGAACGAGACCTCACCTGCATCCATTTGCCATGCGCGAGCTCACAACGAGGCTTGTGATGGCAAAACTTTAAAAGGAAAGAAACCTCGAGGTTCGATCTCACTTTTCCCGCTGCAACCGCCAGCAGAGCACACTTCACTGGCTAAACCTCTAGGCTAGTCCGCTTGTCGCATCTCCTGAGGCAATAGCCCATGTAATGGAGAATGATGAATTCATACCGCATGAGATGGCTGCAAAAGAGCAACATACCACACCTGTGTATATATTGTAAATAAAAACTAATGGAGAACCTGCGTTTTGCCTAATACTTCTTTACTCGACTACTGGAGCCTTGGCAACACGAAGAATAAGAAAACAATGGGAGAAAGGCGATATTCAACCGATATCCAGAACCTTGCCTCTCAATACATATCTTGTAATTGTTTCAGTCATCAGACTGCACCCATGCTGGGGCACTGCCTTGAAGTATTTTAGTTGAATGACCCTCCTCCGGTACTTATTTTAATTTTAAGCCTGGTATTGGCTCATTCCACATATAATGCGTTCTTTTTCAATTGCAGAACTAAAAGTTGGAGGGGGACGGGATAAACTACTTGCATCAACTTGCTATAAAAGCAGGTAGTAATTTTACCTTGTATTTATTCTTAGTGCTAGTTTTGAAGAGTGCAGTTCGATTTTAACAGTAATTTTTTCAAAGCTATGATGGAAATGACAAAAGTAGCATATTCGGCATATTTTGCTTTATGAGTTCAATAAAGGCAACAATGCAACAGAAAGTGCAAGGAAATCTGGTCTGAAAGCTCACAACAGAACAAACTCTTCTAAAGGCATCAAAGGTGCCAAGTGGTGGAGTTAAACAGGCCAATGGCAGCATTTGTACTCAGAATGTAAAGCACTGGAACGAATATGGGGATTGGACAATAAGTGTAAGCCAGTGTCAACGGCGGTTCCAGAAATTCTGAGCCGGAAACTACAGCTGAGAAGATGAGTCTTGTCCTGGTAGATCTGTAGAGCTTGACATGGGTCTCCTGCAAACCCAGGTGGAACAAAATCCCATCGTAACTGTTAAAGAACTGGCAGAGAAGCTTGGATTTGGTCATTCAACCATTCATCGACACCTGTGTGCTGTCAAAAGAGTCAGTAATTTGGGTGAATGGGTTTCTCACAAACTTTCTGAGTCTAATTGTGTGCAGAGAGTGAATGAATGTGTGCTCTTCTTTGATGTCAGATTTCATGAATGAACCTTTTTTTGGACTGAATAGTGACTGGTGACGAGAAATGGGTTCTCTATAAAAATGTCAAATGCCAAAGACATTGGATAAGGAAAGGAGAAACACCAGCACCCCAGGCTAAAGAAGGTCTTCACCTACATAAGGTGTTGTTATCTGTTTGGTGGGATATGAAAGGTTTAGTCTACTTTGAACTTTTAAACCCAAACCTAATGATAACAAAGGAGATCTACTGCAAGCAGTGTTATATGGACTGTTAGATATGTAATTCGTCTGACGTTCCGTGTGTCATGTGGTTCGTCTGAGTTCATTGTTTCATTGTTGTTGTCTTGTGGGACTGTCGTAGTAAAAGGTCATTGATATATATATGGCGGACATGACTTTTGTTTATTCATAACGAACATTGGGTGAGTGCGTTCTTTGTATGTAATTGAACAATAAATGTAATAATT
>NC_068982.1:68589781-68594837 GCF_001194135.2 Octopus bimaculoides | reverse complement strand
CTCCAATCTGATTTGGCAGAGTTTCTACAGCTGGATGCCGTTCCTAACGCCAACTGAGTGTGTAGTGGGCGTTTTAAGTGCCACCGGCACGAGGGCCAGTAAGGCGGAACTGGCGACGGCCACGCTCAAAATGGTGTGTTTTACGTGCCACCTGCACAGGAGCCAGTCCATCGGCACTGGCAACGATCTCGCTCGAATGTCTTTTCACGTGCCAGGGAGGCGACGTTGGTAACGATCAACGGCCATGCTCGAAATGGTGTATTTTATGTGTCATCTGCATAGGGGCCAGCCCGGCAAAAATCTGTATTTCAAAGGACCAGCCTTGTCACAATCTGTGTCATGCTGAATCTCTTTGAGAACTACATTAAGGGTATGTGTGTCTGTGGAGTGCTCAAACACTTGCACATTTTCATGAGCAGGCTGTTGTAACTGATGGAGTACTTGTTTATTTGCAACCTCTGCATTGGACGTTCCAAGTGCACAATAGCTGGATGATGATACTCTATGTGGAGCACTGGACTTATCCATAACAGTTGTACTTCTAACTGTATGCTGCGTGTTTGTGTGTGATGTGCATGTCTGTGTGTTTGTTTATCTTTACACTGCGTGGAGGCGCAATGGCCCAGTGGTTAGGGTAGCAGACTCACAGTCATAGGATCGCGGTTTTGATTCCCAGACCGGGCGTTGTGAGTGTTTATTGAGCGAAAACACCTAAAGCTCCACGAGGCTCCGGCAGGGGATGGTGGTGAACCCTGCTGTACTCTCTCACCACATCTTTCTCTCACTCTTACTTCCTGTTTCTGTTGTGCCTGTAATTCAACGGGTCAGCCTTGTCACACTCTGTTACACTGAATATCCCCGAGAACTACGTTAAGGGTACACGTGTTTGTGGATTGCTTAGCCACTTGCGCGTTAATTTCACGAGCAGGCTGTTCTGTTGATCGGTTCAACTGGAACCCTTGACGTCGTAAGCAACGGAGTGCCAACATCTTTACACCTATGGAAGTTGCCTACTAGAAATGGTGTTTTTGTCAACAAATCACCCAATCATTTTGTACTTTCAAAGGTGCATGAAATAAGAGATCCCTTATATGAAAGACAGAAAGTTCAAGGAATATTAATGTAGTAGAGGTTAGTGACAGGAAGGGTTTCCAGCTGTAAAACAACACCTAAATATATTTAACTTGTACTAGCAGGGGTAAGTGGATGTAAAATGAATGAGTTTTGTATGTGTGTGTTTGTATCTTTTTGTCTTGACATTGTGTGATAGTTGTCAAGAAACACCACTGTTACACCATAAGCTGTGATGTCCAGCTGTGTGTGCTGTTTGTGTTCAAAGAACTAGGGGAAAACATTACTTTATTTGGAAACACGCAATTTTTAGCAACAGAAAGAGCATTGAACCATTTAATATGTGCTTCAAATAATTTCACGTCTGGCCCATTCAAGCATAGAAAATTAGACATTAAAATGATGATGATTATCATAGTTGAGTTTTGTTTTTCTGCCTGAAGGTATTTGAGAGAATACAGTACTATATACTATAACATCAAGGTATATTGCATCAAATATGTTCATCAGATTTACTATGAAAAGGCTAAAAGTAGGATCTTAAATATTTCTCTTTGTCCTTGTCCAAAAAAACCCATTATTATTTCAGAACTGGATCATTATCAGAAAATGAATATTAAATGATAGCACTAATGATGGGGTATGCTTAACATGAATAATTGAAAGTAAAACGTCTCATCATCATCATCATCATCACTACCTCCACCACCATTTAACATCCATTTTCTGTGCTGGTATGTGTTGGACGTTATGACAGGAGCTGCCAGGCTAGAGGACTGTGCCAAGCTCCAATGTCTACTTTGGAATGGTTTCTATGGCTAGATGCCTTTCCTAATACTGATGAATTTACAGAGTTCTGAGTGTTTTGTTTCGGAGCACCAGCACTAGTAGGTTCACCAAGTAACTCACGAGGCAAGACCCCAATCCCTCAACTGATGTGGGAACAGTATTGAGGGAGGTGGCTTTATGCCAGGTGATGCAAGTTTAAAGTATGTAGATAGATAGATAGAAACTGGTGTCTTACTGTAGAGGAAATAGATACATGGCTACCCCAGTTGGAAAAGAAAGAAAACAGTGTTGAAGATATGTCAGGGCATACTCAAGTTACAGGAAGGTGAATATAAGAGAAGTGATAGAGGATTTGACAGGGTAATGGGGTAGGTAAGTTAGTTTGCAAGAGAGTGTGAAAGGAAGGTGACAGGTGGACAGAGAAGGTGACAGATGGACAGAAAACTATGTATATAATTATTGTGTACTTTTAAGCATTTACTTTTTTAAAATTTGTTTTCTCTTTTGTTCTGAATATCACATTTTTTTTCAGCTTGTCACCGTGGAAGGTCTGGGAGTTAGAAGCCAATGTTTGTAAATTTACTTTCTGGATCGATACATTGCAGCTGAGTCTCTATACTAATTCACTGAAGAATGTAACTGAAATTAATGTAGTGACAGATGAAGTTTGGGAAAGTAAGTTTGGTTAAATTCTATTTTTGTTTTGTTTTTATTTATCAAAAAAAATTATTGATGATGAACTGTCAGGATAGTCGGGCAGCATTGCATTTTGTCAATATTTATTTTTGTCTGGCAAATTTAGAAATGTAATTTTTTTTCTCATATATACAGGGTGCATAAAATATTTACGAACAGATTTATGTTTATAACAAGAAAACATCTAATAACAGATAACAACTTCATTTATCAAAAAATTGCTATGAGGATAAAAATAAACCTTTTCTATAAAAGTTATTCAATAAAACCACTTTCAGCTTCAACAACTGCTTCTATATGAGAACTAAATCATCTATAATGCTTGAATCAAGTGGTCCTGGTTCATTTTAGACATTACTCTGACTATGGCAGCTTTCAAAGAATCTTTGGTGTTATGGGCGTGTTCATTGACCTCTCTCTCAACAATGCGCCAAATGTTAGGGGTTATGTGATCATGAAAATTTTCAGCCATCCATTCCTGTGTTACTAGAGCCGTGTGTGATAGTGCAGAGTTTTACTGGAACGCGTATGGTCTTCCATTACATACGCTGTCTATCTAGGGCTTAACAATTGTTTCCAGGACCTCAATGTAGGCAGCAGAGTTAACTCTAAGGCCTTGTGGAAAGAAGTAAGAAGGCATCACATGTCCTTCATTGCCGATAACCCTTAAAACCATGACAGTTGCTGGAAATATTGTATGCCTAACACTTGGAACTTCAGAAGGGTCTGTGCATAACCATCTGTCATTTCTTCTGTTAACTTTTTGATCTTGGTTGAAGTTTTTCTCATTTGAGAAAAACCAAATCAAATCATCTTCTGCTGGATTTTTTTAGTTTGTTTAAGAACCTTTTAGATCTGATGTAGTGATTTTCTTTCGTTATCATATAAGATTGATGTCTTCGTGGACACCATTTCTGACTGTTCCTTCTAATACATGGAAATCTTTTGCAATTGACCTCATGGACTTTCTGGGATTGTAATTAATGGTCTGTTGAACTTGCTAGATAAATTCAAGTGTTCTGATGATTTCAGAGCATTTAGAATGCTTTTTATGCTTTGATACTGGTGATACATTTCCATCTTCAGTCTCTAGCTCCTTACAAACTTTGTGAACGAAAGATCTGGCAACTTTTAAAAATCGAGATATTTCTAAATTGCTATGCTCAGCCATTATAACCACAATAACAGCATGCCTCTTCATTTCTTGAGTGAGCTGAGGGTCTGCCATTATTATTTTCTGAAACAAAGATTATACAGATTTAGAAAAAAATGCAGCAATGACCCAAAAAAGGTATGTCCTCAAATACCTTACCTTACGCACCCTGTGTATATATATATATATATATTATATGACTCTTTTACTATTGCTCCTCCCCTCAACCTACCTACCAACACTGTCTCTGCCATTACTTCCTCCACTACAACCCTCTCACAATAAATCTTCCCATTCATACTTTCTCTCAATACCTCACCTACATCAACACACCCTCCCCTATTCTCCTTTGCAGTCATGAGGCTCTTTTGTCTTGCAAATTACAAGGCACCTGCACAAGTACTGGTACTGTGAATAAAACACTCAGTACACACTATAAAGGTGTTGGCAAATCAAGCAGTGGTAATGCAGAATCTAGAGGAGTCTTTAGCCTTACCGGGGGCAAGATATCTACAGTGTATGTGTGTAGTGAAACGTGACAGAGCTGTTTTATCACTGCTGCTAATTTAGTTGTGTTTGGGCAGACGCCAGCCAGGTAGGGCTGGCAGTGTACGAATGCAAGTAACAACTTCTGCCCACCAGTGAAACGTGCTGATTTTGAAAGCACTTAGTTGTGGCCTGGACATTGAACATACACCAGCATTTATTTTGAAGTATCACTGTTTGGATTTTCCTTTTCATCATGTAGAGTTGTGGCTTAAACAGTATTAATGATTATCAATGTTTATGCGCTGAAACATTCTGGTTTTTATAACCAACTTGAAGATTTGGCTGATTTGACAACACTTGCAAATATATCTGAAGATAATGGTTCTTTAACAGTCCTATCATCCTTATCGTATTCCTGCTATGCAGCTTCAACAGTGTTAGCATTCCACACCATGCAACGTTTTTACTGCTTTAGTCAGTACTAGCAGTATAGCCCGGCTTTGCCCGGGATTAAGTTGGGATTGTTAAGCTAATCAAGTTCTTTATTTCAAACCAAACTAAGTAACATGACGTCAAATTTGGGCAGAATCAGTGTTGCAACTGGAGCGCATGGGTTGAGAGTTTGATCGGCAGAGGTTATCAGGTTACACATGCCATCTCTTTGAAAACACTACCGCCATCATCTAACCCCTCTTTGCTCATGGGTTAGGAACCCGGAGAACATTATTTTTCTTTGTGGTTGGGTCGTTGATGACCTCTTTCTAGCATATTGGATGTCCACCTAGTGGTCATCCCTTATACACGTGTAATACAATTTTTTCTGAATTTTCAGATTTGTTATATGCTAGGCCACTTGGT
>NC_068982.1:68539526-68589715 GCF_001194135.2 Octopus bimaculoides | reverse complement strand
ATACACACACGCACGTATGTACACCAATTGCATACATATTTTTTGTACGCATACATGTTCGTGTGTGTGTGTGTGTGTGTTGCCCGTATATCAACAAAACACACACACCTTGCCTTAGATATATATACGGATAAATGATTTGAAATAAATATATTTTGGAAATGGCGATTTACGGTACAATACCTAGAAACGTGAAAATCAGACCACATGGGTTTGTTTACATCAATTCGGCAGAGATAGAGAGAGCGCGTTCTCCCTCTCTATCTCTCTCCCTCCCTTACACACATTTATCTCTCTTTCTTTCTTTCTTTCGTTCTCTCCTTGTCTCACACGCACAGCAACATTACACACACACACACACACACACACACATGCTGCTCTCTCACACTAACAAAAGAACTTCACATACACACCACACTTTGTGTCTGGCATACTCACTATAAAAAGATAGCGTCTATTTCTTTTTGGCAACGTGTTTTGTGTGTAATGTTGTGTGTGAGAAAGAAAGAAAGAAAGAGAAAACTGACATGTGTATGTAAGGGAGGGAGAGAGAGAGAGGGTATTTTTTCTGTTTGATTGCTGCTTACCACACAGACGCTGGCAAAGAAATGTATTTCTCCTTCACCCTCCCTCTCACAAACATACAATTTCTCTCTCTCTCTCTCTCTCTACTTCAGCGCATACGCACAGATTTGACTTCACCATGTCAACAAACTTCAAAATTGGTAAAAGTTTATCGATTTTTACAGGTATACATGGGTACCTCTGAGAGAGAAAGTTCACTAAAATGCACATAGGGTCATTCCGAATTTTCTCCTAAAATTGGAGCGACATGCGTGCTAATTTGTGGACGTGCATAAACCACATTCACGTACACACACACAAACATCTTCTGTTTTATAGATATTGATTAATTCTATAGCCAATAACCTTACACAGTTAAAATATATAGTAAGTGATGTCCAATTAATATTTGTCGTGCTACATGCATCCTTCAGCAAATGTTTTAAATTAATTAACATTCACAACAGCAACATATTCCTTTGTACACACTTTGTTCAGCGTTCTTTTAAAAATTGTAAAATATTAAATTATTTTAGTATGAAAAATTGAATTATGCCTTCTGAATATTCTTGGATCTTGACTTCCTTCACCATGACATTCAATCCTGAATTTTACAACATCTAGTACATGTTACAAATAAGTGTTGACTTTCTGTACTTTGTTACATGTGCCAGTGGCACATGAAAAGACATTCGAGCGAAATCGTTGCCAGTGCCGATGGACTGGCTCCTGTGCAGGTGACACGTAAAATACACCATTTCGAGTGTGGCCATTGCCAGTACCTGCCCGACTGGCCTTCGTGCCGGTGGCACGTAAAAGCACCCACTACACTCTCAGAGTGGTTGGCGTTAGGAAGGGCATCCAGCTGTAGAAATTCTGCCAGATCAGATTGGAGCCTAGTGCAGCCATCTGGTTCGCCAGTCCTCATTCAAATCGTACAACCCATGCTAGCATGGAAAGCAGACGTTAAACGACGATGATGATGATGTTATGAAATAAAAGCTCCCTTTACACTTGATAAGGTAGTTAGTTGGTGTTAGGGAGGCAAGATATTCTCTGACCTGTCAGATCTTGTCAAAATGTCCCTTCCATCCTGGCATAATTTGAATTTTGATAATTACTTTTTTGTTTAATTAAATACTCCTGTTTAATTTGGCCTATGGAAACAGTTTTAATAAATAATAATCATCTAACACTTCAACTGCATTTCGTTTCACTTAGTCTGTTTATAAAGAAAGCCACATTTTAGAATGTACAACACCAATAATAATCTGGGCTGTCCTTGTAGTTTCTCAGAATATTCAACTTTAATAAAGGATTGGCCAAAATAGTATTTTTCTTAATAATGTGAATGTCTAATTTTATAGATTTTAAAAAATATGTATGCTTTTAGGTGTAGCAGATGATCATCCTTGGTTATGCTTGGCACACAATATGAGGAAAGCAACTTTAAAAGAGACAGAAATCTTCAAAAATTGCACTACTATCTCACAATTCTCAAAGGTAGGTTATTAAATCCCAGTAACTTAACATACTTTCTCACAATCCTGCAAATGTATTCACCCATTCTTCCCAACTTTCCATCCCTATCATCTCTAGTTATCTTCTTGTACCTTGAACATATGCCATGATACCGTTTTTATCACTATTTCCAACTGCTCTCAACCACTCTATCTCCTGTCCCTCTATCATGCTTTAGCCTCTCAACATGTTGCATAGTCCATAGTCATTTCTCTCTGTGCTACACTCTCACTCAGTTGAGGGGGCTATTTTGTCTTGCAAATTACTTGGTAATCTCATTAGTATTGGTGCCTCTGTAAAGTTGTTGGAGTCAGGAAGGGTGTTCAGACTTTAGAGCTCAACACAGTCCTCTGACATGTCAGATTAGGTTGAATTGTCCAACTCATACCAACATGAATGACATGTTAAATGATGATAATGACATTTATCTTAATTCTTTTTAACATTACAATTCTGTTTCTCTTATTACAGTCGCTGCATGTGTTCAGTGCTGAGATGATGAAATTGCAGGATTTGGCTAAAGAGATCTATTCTTTATCTATAAAGTATCAGTTGAAACTGCAAAATAATTGGTATTAACAATCTTTTTCTTTTTTACTCCTCATCTGAATAATTGATATTACGTTATATATATGTTCTCTGCAGTGCAATCTGCCTCTTATAGATACTCTTTGACTTAGAATGTCCCATTCACATCTATGACAATTTGCTTCTGCTGCCTCATATGTAAATGGAGCCATGGCTTATAATAAAGTAATCCCTTTGATAAAATTGCTATGCTAGGAATAGAACATATTAACTTGTGAGGTTTCTTCGGAAGTAATAAAAATGGAATGTGTGTGAGAATTATGTTTGAATTCAACTAACTCATCCAATTTTGTGAACTTTATTGAACTAATTTTTGATGATGAAGACCCTGACCAGTTTCCTAAAAATTTAATGTTTTTTGTAAAATTTTATAATTTAAGGTGTGCAGGCAAGGCTGTATCAAGGTTTTGTTTTCAGTCTCACTGTGTGACACCTTGGACAAGGTCGTCTATTGTAGTCAGGAGCCAACCAAAGCTTTGTGTGTGGTTTTGATTGACAGAAACTAAAAGAAGCCTGTTGTGTGTGTATTAGTGTCTCTTTGTCTTGACATTGTTATAGTTGTAATGGGAGTCATGCAGATGGTGTCATCATTTGCCAATCTTCTGTGAAACATATCTGGCCATGGGGAAGTATTACTTTGTTTGAAAACTGGTGCAGGTTGGCAACAAGAAAGGCTTCAGGTTGTAAAAAATCTGCCTTAATAAATTTTGTCTGGCCTTGTAAGCATGGATGTTAAAACAATGAGGGAGATACTAGTAATGGTTATTAAAATAAAATGAGATCTTATCAGGCACAGGGAAGTCATTAATTTGTATTGTATAAAGTAAATTTACAACTTCTGTCTTTATTAATTTTTTAATCATTTCATTGTTAAAGCATACCCATTAAAATTTTTTTTTTTAGAATAAATTTATAAATTATCATCCGTGTTAAGTTAGTTGCAATACCTCACTCACCACAGGTGGATGCTAGGCATGACAACTACGTGAAGTGGGAGGGGGGATACAAAGAAAGAGGTTGAGATCCACTGTGTTAATTATTCTGAGTCAGCTGACATTAAACTAAGTTTTCCAATTAGGGAGTCAATTATTTTGCTAAATTTTATAACATTTTTATTTAATTTTAACCTTTTGCAGATGGATTTAGTACTGACAGTCAGTGCTGTGTACCAGTACTAGGCCTTTCAGTAACTACATAATTTTTCATTCAAGGAATTTTACTATATATTTACAAATTCTTCTCAGTTGGTATATTTGAAAACATGGTGCCGCACAGAGTGAGACATTGCACTGCTCACACAGTGTTTCGATGTGGTCAGTACCGCTTCCCGTCTGCAAGAGGTTAAATGTTGTGTGAATAATTATAGTTCAAACATAATTGTTATAAAAGCTTTGTTGTAATTTTCTTTCTTGTAGTATCACAATCACATATTGCTGTTTAAAAAGCATGTCCAAAGTTATGGTGGATTACTATGTAGATGCTGTTCAGTACCCTTTCAGTTTTATCAAGTTCGAAATAAAATACCAGTATGGACAGATAAGGTAAAAATTAATACAATAACTACAATGATTTTGATTTCACTAAAATGTTAGTTACACAAGTCAACTTATGATTTCTTCCAAATCAGCAAAGAATTCTCTTAGTTACTACTTACTGGAATTATTAAGCAGTGCTTTAGTACAGAATGTGATGATCAGGCACAGCCTTTTGGATGCTGGCAATTTGACATGACTGACTGGACATTCAGCCTGTTTTGACGAGAGAACTTTTTAGGACTGGAGGCACATACATACACATGTATACACATATACACAAGGCGGAGAGCTGGCAGAAACATTAGCATGCCGGGCGAAATGCTTAGTGGTATTTCGTCTGCCGTTATGTTCAGAGTTCAAATTCTGCCGAGATCGACTTTGCCTTTCATCCTTCCGGGGTCGATAAATTAAGTACCAGTTACATACTGAGGTTGATGTAATCGACTTAATCCCTTTGTCCGCTCTGTTTAGCCCCTTGTGGGCAATAAAGAAATAAGAAATATACTCATATATACATTTAGAGAGAGAGCAAGACATTACAATTTATTTATTGAAGACAATTGACATCAACATCTTTCCCTCTCCCCATACACATACATACAGAGAGAGGTGTAAGAGAATAAGATAAGCATTAAAACGACTGTCAAATAACTTGGTGTTGAATCAGTGACACCAAAAGAGTGGTGCCAAAATATCACCCATTTTATTATCATTCCAAAATGAAACATTTATCTCTATCAGATTCTTTTTTTTTTCTTTTTATTTTAAGCTGTGAAGACATAGCACGAAGACTACAGAAGGTGCAACCAGGTTTATGCTATTTCAGCAGACTGGTGAATGCCGTTGACTTAGAATTAGCTGCAAGCAAGTTTTAAAGCTACAAGACTTCATTATGTATAAATTACTTTCATTTTCATTTCTCTAAACGTAATTTTACAATAAACATTTATTCATTGTCATGATCATTCCTTGGATTGGATGTTAGTGGTGAAGTTTCATAATAAATTTGTTTTTTCCTTTTTATCAAGGGCTTCCATAGTCTGCAACAATGGAGCTAGTAACTCCAATTTTAAAAGCTTTGTATTAAGGGGGATACCAGTTGCAAAATATCATTTGACATGGATAACTACACTTGTTGACCAATTTCTTCTTTTGAAACAAGAATTTGAGCCAAAATTAAATCTAGTGCATATGGTAAATCTATCGTTTTCAATAATAATTACAAAATGTGTGCTGCTAGAATCATTATCTGAATCTGTAATATATAGTTTGTTCATTTTCAAGGTGTATATATTTAAGCTTATAGGCATTCAACTTATACAATTTATAATTGGAAGAAGTAGAGCTACAGCTCAGTCCCATTGCATAATATCTTGGGCAAGTGTCTTAGCTCCAGGCCCATTATAAACACATACGAGGGGGTACCTAAACGAAACCAGAAATTTTGTAATATTTCATTCACTCAGTTTTACAGGTTTACACTTTTACTGCATTCAAAGTTTTCTCTATTTGGAGCAGTGCATTGGTCCAGACACGTTTTCTATTATTCGAAGCAGTGCTGGAACTCTTGCAAAGTGATGCCTTTTAACATCGTTTCTTTCTTCACCTTTTTCCATATCTGCAATTTCCGTAGCACTAGCTTTTGTCACCGGTGATAACCTTTAAAAAGAGGTCCGGTTCAACTTCCAACTGTTCTTTTAGTTCATGACATGCATTCAGTCAAGAGCAAGCGAGGCACAAAATTTTGCAGCAATTCTTTTCATTTGCAATTCCTTGCTCAAAATTCATTGTCATCAATTGTTCGGTCTTGGTCCTCCAAGATCAGTTCATGAATTTTCATTCGTTTGGGAGGTTGGTCTTCAAGTGACAAGTAACCATTCCTAAAGTGTGGAAACCATTCATAAAGTTGTTTTGCTCATGGCAACATCCTTGTCAACTGAAGCATGACAATTGTTTCGGTCACTGTTTTCCCCAGCAGAAAACAGAATTTCACAGAAGCACTGCAAAACGAATGGATAATAGAGATGAGGGGGTTGGGGAGTATAAGTATAGAGTGCTCAATAATCTAGGGCATGTACTTTTACACGGATGACATAGAAAGGGAATAGGAGCAAGACATCTAAAAAGCAACAAGTGAGATGGTAGAAGAGGCAAAAACATGGAGGTATATATCATTCCCATCGTTGTATTTCTAATGTGCAGTTTGCAATGTTTCCATGTGTTAGATGAAATTTATTGAGGTTGATTTTCTATGGCTAGATGCCCTTCATGTCACAAATCCTCACTTGTTTCCACACAAGCTAATTTTGCCCCATACTGTTTTGAACATGAACAACACTGACTGAATGCTTCTTTGTATTATGGTGTTGTTCATCTACCACTATTGTGTGATGTTAGGGCAAGAGATCACAAAGACATACTCAATGGGTTTCTTGGCCCAGGGTATTGCACATTGGGACTGAATCTAAACCATATTGTTAAGAAGTGCTATTCTTAACCACATACTTATCATCCACGCCTGTGGTTTAAATCCCATTATGCAACCTCTTTTGGTAAGTGTTTTCCACTGTAGCTTTGGACCAACCAGTGATACATTAGAGAATTCAATCGACAGAAACTGTAGGAAGCCCATCATATAACACACACATCTCAGCATGTGAAAACTTACCAACGATTGTATTTCGCTCGTCACCACATGTGCGAAGTAGTATCTGATGTTGATATTTGTCGACACACTGCTTATCCAACCATTAGTGAAAAATTTTTTTTAATACTACTGGTAAGGGAACCCCAAGAAACTTTCTAAGAAAAGGGTGTTAAAATGGTAATTTACAATTGGGAGAGTTAGAGGAAGAGGGAAAAAAAGAATATTTTAGTATTTTGGAGTAAAATTCTAGAAAAAAAGGTGAGAGGAAGGTTAAATAAGTAGTGGAATTGCTAGGGTAATAATTCAAATGAATTTGGAGTCAGGAAGAATAATAAAGTGTTTTTGTATGGCTTATGTGTATTATGATCTGTATATTATATATTTTTTTTGTTTTGAAAATATGAAATAAATGAATATTCAAAGAAAGATTTGTTTAAAGTTTTGTAAGATATGTTCTTTATAATTCTATTAAATGTGTGTGCCAGTAATTTTTACATTAATTTATAAACTTATCTGTTTTTGTATTGTTAGTTGTGGCTCTTTGTTTTTCTCATACTTTACCCCTCTCCATTTTGCATCACCTAGCATAGTTGTTACCTTGGGATTCATTTAGTCTTGCAAGTTGCATGACAATTTCACTAGTGCTGGTGGCATGAAAAAAGAAATGCACCCATTAAACAAACACCACAGTAAGAAGTAGTTCTGACTTGTCAGATCTTAAGCAATCCAACCCATCCCAGTGGAACATGGATATTAAATGATGGCACTATATTGATTGAAAGATTTTTGAAAATTGTGGCTTCTTAACTTCTATTTCCATAGATTATTGCAGCCTAATGCCCTTCCTGTCTTAAGTATAATTCCTTGTGCCTTTGAAAGTATGGAACAAGTGGATGCTCATTTATAGAACTGACAACAAACACTGCCCAAGCATTACAAATTGTTTTTAGAAACATATGTAAACAAATACACACACATAAACAGGAGTGTTTCCATTTGTAAGCCTCAGTTGGTAAATACAGCCAAGCTTATAGGAGACATTTTGCTAAAATGCTACTCAGTGGAATCAAACCAGGAACGGTCACCGTGAAGCAAACTTTGTAAACAAAACAACCATACCTGAACATGTATGCATCCATACAAATGTGCCTATACTAAAATTGTGAGGCATAGAGCAAGTCTGGCTTTCAGGACCTTTAATGCCTCTATAGGGAAATATGACAATCAAGGTAGAAAATCTGCTTCAACAAATTCCATATATCCCATGGAAAAGTGGATGTTAAATGATGAATCAAAAGAAAATGAATTAGCCTTCAGCTGTTTCTGTTATAGGAAGCATTGCACTTGTCAGTGAGTGCTAGTGCAACATTCTTTTTGTCAGTCATTGATATGATACTCTGTACTCACCTGACACTTCAAAAAGCATAAATGTTTTAGTTTCTAGAATTAGCACTGGAATGGCTAGATATGACAACAGAGACTCTGGGGTTGGTTTTTTGTATGGTGTATAAAAGGAAACATAAATGGCATTTAAAATTCATGACAACTGTTTTGGTACAATTTTATTAATGCATTTGCAGATTACATCACATATAATCTGCTCTGACCAAGTAAAATGTTAAACAGGTCAGATTTCTTACATCAATCTGGACAAATCCAGTATCAGCTGGATCACATGTTACCCAATTCCACCTCCAATCATAGCATGGAATATTTGGAAGTTATGTAGGTCAGGGACTAAGCTATTACTGTATATATAGCTCTATTATCATATATGTCTTAAGCTGGCTTGTCATTAACATAAGTTTTATTCTCAACAGCATGAATAAGAATGTAAACATATTCCTTCCACACTTTCAATGTTGACATCACTGGAGATCCATCCCCCTCCATAAACACCTTGCTCTTAAGATCTTTGGCAAAGACTTGACAGATAATCAAGCTTGAGAACCTTGGAAAAAAATTTTTGGATCAGAAATTTCGTCAAGCCAATACATTGTCATTTATGAACTTTAAATCTACATATCCATGTCTTCATATTTTAAACAGGAAATATTTCAGCATAGGGTTTGTATGGAACTGTATCTCAGATTTTATATCTAGCCTTTTGTTACCATCCCTCAATTACTAAAGGATTCGCCCATTCCACCAGCCGACATTGGCCATGTCAGCATTCACATATACAACATGTTCCTTACTGCTTTTGCCTATCAAATGCACTCCAATCTCAGGGTTCAGAAGACACTGCCCAAGTAGCTGCGAAGTGAACTACTTAATGTCTGTATTCTACATAACTTTTCCTACAGCTGGATGGTGTAGTTGCTACACAAATTCTTTGTAGACTACATCTAACCTAATATGCTACAAACTTCTTGCGCTTCATCTGGTGTTTTGCACAATGGATTTTGTACCCGCAACTAGCAAGTTGTGTACAACCAGATTTGCCTTTGTCAAAAGCCATAGAAATAATCCTTCTTACTTATAGCAACTTCATGCTGTTTCTTTTTTTTCAAACTAGTCAGGAATGGAAGAAAAAGTACTTTTCTTTAAGTCCTATTCAAATCCAAAGCTGGTGTCTCCTAACTACAATGAAGACTGGAATGTTACCAATTGGTGGAACTGCTAGAGTCAGGTAAAATACCAAGTTGTACAAGTTAACCTATCTCTTGAATAAACATTAGTGGCATGGTAATAAGAGATAACAATTTTCTGTTCCAATGAGCCAACCAAGACTTATAAAAGTTAAAACACACACAATGGACTCTCAGTTTCTGTTTACCAAATTCATTTAGAAAGTCTTGGTTAGTCTGGGGCTATAATAAAAAATGCTTGCACAAGGTGACATGCAGTATGACTGAACCTGAAATCATGAGGTTGCCAAGCAAGCTTCTTAACCACACAGTCATGCCTACAAATCACCAAAAATAATCAACTCCCAAGTTTCTTCATACATAAAACCCCTATAAATTATTTCATTGCTTCTCAAAATACAAAAGGTTCAACATCAGCAGAAAGGAGAATAGAATACAACACACACACACACGCACAAAAAAAAAAGTGTATTGTTTATTTACATAACAGGAATATCGTTATAGGACATGCCTCATATAGATCGAGTAAATTAAGTGAAAGAAAAAAAAATTACTTTTAATACTAAAGCAATGAGAAACACAATAGGACTTTCCACATAAAAATGGTGTTGGTTGATTGCAAATAGATATTGTGCTAAGAGAAAGAGACTGAAGGAATAGTGGTCAGAGAGTAAGAGAATGGCCCATTGTGTAATAGGCTGCACTTGAGGGAGGGAAAGGGAAGAGATTCCAAGAGATGTTTAATGGAGGAAGAGCACAAAGAACACTTCAGTCTTTATTTCATTAACCCAACTATATAGATGGAAGTGAAGCAATATGAATTATGTAACAATGTTCAGTAATGTGTGTAAGCATTAAGATCTAGCTGTTTCTAGTTCTCCAGCTGGTGTTTCAGGTTCTTCATCATTATAGATATTTTCAGCCTATTTAAAAATAAATAAAGACATTTTATTATATAAGATTTTAGAAACTTTGAGAAACATGAAATAAATGAAATTACAATAGTGAGTTCCACCTTTAAAAATAATTTACAACCATCTATAAATGGAACAAACTGAAGGGATTATAAAAACAAACCCACAGGTTTTGGAAATTGTATGTCACTAAGTCAAATACGTACCATTTGCCAGACTTGCATAATATTATCTTCAGAAACTGAGCAGATGACCCAAGGTTCATTAGGGTTCCATGAAAAGTCTGAGATTTTGGCAGTGTGACCACCATGAATAAACTATAAAAGGAGAGAAATATACATAGAGAATCATTCAAATGTAACTGATATATAAAAAAAAATCAAAAACATTAACCCCTTAATTATCATATTTGTTGAAATATACTGCTTTTGTTTCAATTAAATTTGAAATTAATGAAGAATTTAGTAAAATAATTCATTAAGCTGTTGTTTAGAACAAATTAACAAGAAATTTTGATGGAAAATTTCATTTTCGATCACTTGAAATTGTAAACAAATTAAAAATAAGAACTTACCAGCAACTCAGGGGGACCATCTTCTGCATCTTCAGCAGATTGCTCCTCACCAATTTTACTGTGAATACAATTAGACATTGTAAACATACAAGTGACATATGTGCTCAAAGAAGCCAACACTATTTACAATTGAATCTTTTTCAATCACAAGTGTTTCTCTTAACACACAAAAAAAGGCACTTTATCATTCCTAAGACAAACTACTGTATTCCTTTAGTAAAACTGTTTGCCAATTGTGTAGCAACGGTAAACATCAAATTCACAAATTCCTGAATAACACTGGAACAGAATGTCACACTCACCTTTTAGTACCTTGAGATATGCCTTGACATCTCATCCCCACCACCACCTTTCCTTTTCCACTACAGCAAGACATATTCCTATCCCTCCATCATACACTTAATGTTTAAATCTGGCACAAGCTATCTCCCTTAGTAATATGCCTTCTACACAATTGAGGGGCCTTGTGTTGGAAGTTACTGGATAACCTAACCAGTGTTGATGACATGAATGCAGTCAAACCATCCAGTCCATGCCAGCATTGAATACAGACATTTGATGATGATGACAGGAATTCATCATGAAAATTGCCAAACTGCAAGCTGTTTTGTTTCTCTGAATAAAGTCAGGACCACATGAAGAAACAGAATCCTTTCCTCTGTTTAAGCTCTCTTAATAAAGATATTAGATACCACCTGTAAAAAATAAGCTGAACCTGACATTTGAGCTTGGTCAGTCTTGTGGTTTGCTACATTTTGTCAAACTGTCCAACCCACGCCAGTAAGGAAAATGGATGTTAAAGCTTACTGAATAATTCACATTATCTCACTATCAACTCTCAGTAAAAAGTATGGTCATTTTCTCGCCTATATGTCACCACAATATTATCCACTCCAACTAGTAGTACAGGATATTTTTATAGCACAGGAATCACTCATCGAGACTTTACAAATACATTTATGTACACCTTATAATTTGAAACCTGTTCTTGATACACCCCATAATTTTTTACAATTTACTTGTATACTCCATTCATCCCAAACCTGATTTGTCTATGTAAACCCAGCTAGCATTAGCATTTCAGTATAGATGCTGATATAATAACTTTCCACCTATCTAGAGCCACAGGCAGAGCACCAACTCACCAGACAACCATAATTACATTTGCTATTATGCCCTCAACAAAACCCACTCAATGCAATGTAGAGGAGCTACTGGAATGCTTCTAACCAAAGTAGAGTGTTTGGTGATAGGTGGTGAATTTGGTTGCAATACATTGTTAAAAATAAAGGAATGATAGGAAAGGTAAGGATGCTACATTCAAGCATTACCTGACAAAGTAGCCTGATCTAAAGTGCTACTATCACAAGAAAAGCATTTTTTATGAAGTTTCTACAAAGTTGGCTGGTTTTTCCCTCCTGTGTGCTAGAAACATGTGAGACTTGTCCAACACATGCCAGCACAGACAATAGGACATGATAATAAAGATAAAAACATGTGACATTAATCCAATAAGCCACCTTTTAACTCACATCAAATCTAAACTCTAAAATCTTTCTCATTGATACTGATGGTGTGCAAGTGAATTTGCTTGATAGAAACTGCATAAAAGTCTACTTTTCTCTGTACCTTCCTGGACCAAATGAAATCTGGTGAAGCAGATCTATAACCAAATACTCTTCCTGCTGCCAACCATCACCCAATTCCAAGGTTAAAATTCTCTCAAACACCTGCTTTTTACAGATTAGGAACAAATAATCTCACTCCTATGATGATGCTCACTTACAACTTTTAAAACAAGTACATTAAAATTATTTGATATTGACAAAATATATACAGTAGTTACCTTAGATCCCAAATATGCAATCGTCTATCAGTACCGCTAGATGCCAGGATAGTTTCGTTGTGAGGAGACCATTGAACCTAGAAAATAAAATTTACAGCGTCAGTTGTAGCTTTCAATGGCTGCCAACACATATCAAAAACCCAAGAAGACAAGAAACGTACCTGGAAAATTTCATCTTTGTGTGATTCAAATGAATGTAATTTTAATTTGAGATTACGCAGATCCCACAATGCAACTGTCTGTAAAGAGTAAAACATTCGTGATTAAAATTCCAGGGCATTTCATATTTGTTTTATTTAACAATTACTGGTGTCATTCAAATCAATTTCTCTTATTTAAATTTGATTAAGCTAGTAACTAAATTTGCAGAGAAGAAAGAACAAGCTGTCAATATTTCACAATAAATATTTCACTTTGATCTCAAATAATTTTACAAAATTAAAGACAAAGAAAACAAATGTCAGGTGCTCAGACTGTTCTCTCCAATTGCCTACATGCTTGTTTAGCTCTTTGGTTGCTTAGTCTAGGCCAGTCCTAACATCCCACACAAATTTATGATCATGGGTCATTCCAGCTGTGATCATAAGTTTTATAAGATGGTATGGTGTGACTCTAGGGATTGCTATTTTTAGCAACTCAAGAGTCCATGTACAAGATTCTGTTTGCCAGATCTTTTAAAAATACAGGTATATCATCATTGCTTTAATATTTGTCCCATAAGACAGTGAGCTGGCAGGATTGTTAACATTCTGGGTGAAATGCTTAGTGCTATTCGCCTGTCTTTACATTCTAAGTTCAAATTCCGCCAAGGTCAACTTTGCCTTTCATCTAAGTACCAGTTGTGTACTGGGGGTAAATCTAATTGACTGCCCCCCCCTCCCATTTTGGGCCTTGTGCCTAGAGTAGAAAAGAATATTTGTGCCATACAATTTTTTCCTGCCTAAATGCACTTGTAAGTCAAGAAACCCAGGTGGCTTGTATACAGGAAATAGTATCTTGATTCTGTTATCCCTCCCCTCATTCTTCTATAATTAGCACAATGATCCACCCATACCCCCATTAATTTACAATAATATTCCTCTTGACACAGCTCAGTACCCAAAAGCCATTATACATCTAGAATCATTTCTCTCTTGCATATGTTCTCCAATACCTCTCTTTTGACAACCAGAAAAAAAGGAAACACGGAATTCTCTCTACAATTTTTGTTTACGTTTATTGTTATTTCTATATATTAAATAAGTCTCACTCCTCAATAGGTTTTCTTAAACTGTACATACTAGGAAAGAGGCTATTGCCCTAGGAAAAATGTTGAGCAGCACAAAGCAAAAGTGACCAACTTCCTGATTACCTGCAAGTAATTCATGCTAAAAGTTAACGCAATCAAAGTCAGATGAAACACCACCTGAATGGACAGTCACTTCCTAAGCTGTCCATTTAGAAATTAATTGAATTGAATTATTTCTTTTGAAAAGGTAAAATTGAAATATATAATACCTACCTTATCAGCTGAACCAGTGGCAAGAATAAACTCACTGTACGGATTGAATGATAAGCAGTTCACTTCGGCAGTGTGAGCATCCACCGTATGACTGGGTTTACTTGTATTGTTAGATCTCGTGTCCCAACTGAGTGACAAAGAAGAAATAAATAAACAGCAATGAGAGATAACGATCATAATTAATGTAGTAAATTATATAAATTGAATGTGTACAAGTGAACTTACATCATTAATTTTTGGTCATCAGCAACAGACCCAAATAAACTTTCATGAAGAAGATGCCAAGCAACATCCTAGAAATAAAACACAAGACATGTAATTTTGAAATGGTTATCTATATATATGTAAATGGCAATTTCTGTCTGTCTGTTACCATCTTAGTGCCTAAACCACTGAACCAATATTCACAAAACTTTGCATATATGTGATACTAACATCTAGTTCAATAATAAGGCTAATTGGATTTCAATAAAAATCTATAATGTGCCAACCAGGGGGCATTGAGCAAATATGATAAAACGAGAATGTTACAAAATGAACAAGCCTCAGGTAGTAACAAAGAGAGGGTGACATATCAGTGAAGATGAGAATAAGATGCTAACGATAATAAAGCTGTCATATACAAGCAACACTGCATACATACTTTTGTAAATTCATAGATGCAACACACATAGAAAGGTGGGTGTGAAGAATACGTAGCTTTAAGGAGAGAGGGGGTAGGTGGCTTTGGTATACTTTCTACATTAAATCCGATTTTGTTATTTGTTCCCGACATCCAACTGAATTATAGGCGAATTAGATTTCAATAAAAATGTATAATGAGGCCCCTAGGGAGGGGGGCTGTAGCACCTTTACAAATCAGCTATAAGCTGTGACATGCGACAACACTAGCTATAATATGTGGACTATTTGTCAATGTATTAGTAAATCTATCTATTTAACTTATTTTACTCAGATGCATATTCATTTATTAAAACAATATAGGGACATTCCTTTATCCACCCAAAAATCATATTAATAGTTTGTAATACCTATTTTCAGCATTAAACTATTACCATAAAGGTTTAATTACACTAACTGATTCTGAAACTGATATATTGACATAGGATTGGGGATAGGAATGAGAACTGAAAATAACTGCTACTTTTCTGGGTAATTCAGCTAGTATGTTTATAAATATCAAAAGAAACAAAAGTTATCTCAGTTCGAAGTTAAAAATATACAATTTAACTGTTTAAGGTTTGTATTTCTAATGTAATAAAATGAAATATAGTGATAGCGTGCAGTGCGAGTTTAATTCTGTCCATGACCAAGCTTGTTTTACAAACCACTTTCCCCCATTGAAATTATTTAAAATATAATTAATCTGTTCCAGTCCCCCATGAAATCTTCAGCTGCCTTCATGTCAGAACTTCCTGCTTCTCCATACTTGATGATAATATGAACACCAGTCCTCTTCTTGAAATTATCGAACCAGCTATGACGGGCTTTAAATGCGCCTGCTGATGCCTCCTCCATTGATGATCCAGGGTCCTACTTCAGAAGATCCCTATAGAGCACTCGTGCTTTCTCACAGAAGATAGTCTCTGTAATCCCATACTACAAAGTTCTACTGTACATCACTTTTAAACTTATATTACATAACGTTTAGAATAAAAACAATGCGGTGAGATGTTTTAGTTTCGATATGGAACACTTTAAAACAAAGTTTTGCAAAGAATCACATAGCTTCAGGTGAGTTAATATTGAAACGGTCAACAACAGTTTATTAGAATATTAGTGTTGCTGTGATTATGGATCTGCAAACCAATAAAATAGTGATTATATAGTACGTAGTACTTATAATAGTTAGGCCATTTGATACTATGAACTTCAACTAGCAGTGACTCAAGTAACATGAAACACAGTCATCTATGACTGAATATTGAGAGGTACCGCATATTAACAACATCAGCAAAGTATGTGGGTACATTGCCAAAGGTCCATGTGTACAACATTTTAACTGTTGCCGTTCTTTTAACTAAGCATGGCTACTCTGTTGGACAAGTTGAAACAAAATTTATCTCATCTAATCCACTAACAAGAAGCAAAATACTCACCTCAACAACTGAAGTATGGCCTGTAAATACTGTATGAGCATCGATAACACGGCCTTCTTTGGGGGGAGTGTTGATATCCCATAAGCATATGGTCTGAAGAAAACAGTAAGTTCATAAGAATTTTATAACTAGAATTTTAAAACTTTGCACACAAATTCAAAATTAAATATCAGATTCTATGATATCAATGACTGCTCACGTGATCATCAGATGCACTCAACAGATGGCCATTCAAGTTAGGATTCCAGGAAAGTCCATAGCTACAAATAAAATAATAATTTTTATAATATATATGGACCAAGTCAAAATGCACACACATTCATATGCCAATAGAATGAAGAGCTAAGGAAAGTGCTGGGATGTACAACCTATGGATTATGATCATTGAGATGATGTAAAATGCTCACAAAGTGACTAGTGAGAGCCTCTCACCATTGGAAACTAGAGAGGAGTTGTAGATGGTGAAGGTGAGCAGACCCATGAGAGGACTTGTGAATATGCTGGAGTTTATTCAAAGCCATGCCCCTTAGGGAGCAGGAGTAACTAAGAATATGTCACCAACAGAAAACATCTAGATATGTACTTACAACACTTAACAAATGCACTGAGTTGAAGCATTTAAGAAAAGGAATATTTAATAGAACAAGTAGGACATCCTACAAGCATTTGTTGAAATAACTCACTTGAGAAAAAACTGCTTTCCAGCAGACAAGAAAATATATTATCATGGAATCCTCAGTATAGTGAGAATTTCTTACACTGACCAATCAAAAATTATCTTGTAATAGTTAGTAACCTGACACCACCACAAAAACAAATCTGAAGGTTTTTCTCATTCAGTTTAATGAAAATACTGATGTATAGAACATCATCATCATTTAATGTTCACTGTTCCATGTTTGCATGGGGCAGATGGAATCTTTCAGCTAGATTTCCCACTGCCAGATGCTTCCTATTGTCAATTCTCACCCGTTTGCACCCATAAAGAATGATCCTGCAAATAAGAAACTCAACCAAACAGAGCTCTTGTGTGGATATACTGCCAAATATAACATACTTCTAAATCACACCTTGAGGTTTCCACTGATGATACTATGCCTTGGTTATTTAGAATTTAAACAGAATAGGTGCAGCAACTTGGGCAGATGTCTTTTATAGCATTGATCTGATCAATGCATTGTGGGTGAAATAAGTAGATAGGAACTCCTGAGGATCAATAAAAACCTGTATGTGTATGTATCTGTATGTTCACATATCTTTTTCACATTGATACTGTTTAAAGTACAGTGTTGTGTTTAGTAATTCAGAAAATAATGATTGATATGTATTAAACTTATAAACTTACAGAGAAATCAGTGCCTGGGCTCTTAAGATCCATATTACTTATTCTACTCCTCATATTAAATGCTCCTTAGGACAAATAGGGTTTAAAAGCTAAGATAGTCTAACATCATCTATACATTTATATTTTGTTGCAAATATTTTTTAAATGCCTGGCGATATGAAGTGCAAACCACAAATTCCCTAATTTAGCAATCTTGTCGAATGAAAGGCTACCTGAAAGCATTCCTGCATCGATCAGAACAAGTTAAAACGAAAGTTGTGTAGTGCATTGATGTTCATCATTACAGTAACTTAACAATGTCCTGTTGCTCATTTTGGATTGGTGCATAAGAGATGAAAGTAGTGTGGTGCCCAAATATTACAGATCTCTTTCCCGTTTACGCCATATAAATCGTCTATCGGTAGATGCACAGTCCTAATTTTAAATCAATGCTAGCCATTAAAATGGCCATGAGAAAAGTTGATTCTGAAAATAGAGCCTTTCAAAGCTGCTGGGAGGCTCAATATGTTTACTGATATTGGTAGTAAACCTGTGTGTCTAATTTGTGGAGATAATGTGGTTGAAATCAAGGAATATAATCTCGGATGGCACTATGAGACTAATGATCAAGACAAATCAAAAAACTTGAATGCAGAACAGAAGCTACAGAAGGTAGGAGAATCTAACATCACAGCAGACGTTTTTCACCAAAGCAAAATCACAAAGTGAAGCTGCTGTAAAAGCAAGTCTTATTGTGGCAGAGGAGATCTCAAATCAGTCCGATAATTTACTGAGGGAGAGTTTCGGAAGAATTGCATGATGATAGTGTGTGATGTCTTGTTGTCAAGACAAAAAGCAGATGTTTGCAAATGTAAGCCTTAGCAGAAATACAATTGCTGATGCGAAAAAAGGCAAAGACTTTGTTGCATACTCTCTTGCTGTGGATGAAAGTAATGATACGACTGACACTGCACAGCTCACCATCTTCATCCGTGGAGTAGACTCCAGTTTAAAAGTTACAGAAGAAATATCGGGATGTGAAATCCATGCATAGGACGACAAGAAAAGACATTTTTGACAATATATGTTGAAATGCAACTGACATGAACCTGCCTTGGGGCAAACTAGTTGGACTTACAACAGATGGAGCACCAGCAATGTGCGAGGAAAAATAGAGGACCAGTAGGAAGGATGCAGGAGGACTGTACTGGTGAGCTGATAGCACATCACTGCATCATACACTAAAACTTACTGCGTGGTAAAGTTCTCAACATGGAACATGTAATGAGTACTGTAACACAAACTGTCAACTTTATCAGAGCCAAAGGTTTAAACCACCATCAATTTCTGTCTTTCTTGCAGGAAATAGATTCAGAGTTCGGCAATATGCCCTATCATACAGAGGTATGGTGGCTAAGTTGGGGAAAATTTCTCAGTAGAGTTTTCCTGCTGATCGAAGAAATCTGTCAGCTCATGGACAGCAAAGGAAAAGACTCCACAGTTTTGTGAGACGAAAAGTGGAAATGAGAGTTGGCGTTTCTGTCTGACATAACTACTCATCTCAACATCTTGAACCTGCAGCTCCAGGGATGGGACCACTTGGTCACTGATATGCATGATGCAGTGAAAGCATTTCAAGTGAAGTTGCGCTTATGGGGGACACAAGTGCACCCATGCAACTTGTCTCATTTTCCTTGTTGCAAAGCAATGCTGCACCAAGTCATCACCATGGTGTTTTCAAATGCACTCTTTGCTGAAAAACTGCACTGAGTTCGCACACCATTTTAGTGACTTTGAAGTACAAAAAAGTAATTTCGAGCTGTTTTACAACCCATTTGCCATTGACGTGGAAACCGCACCCGTACATTTGCAGATGGAGCTCATAGAGCTGCGGTGTAATGGGGCACTAAAGGCAAAGTATGACACTGTGGGGCCTGCACAGTTCACTCGTTTCATTCTTAAAGAAATGCCCCAGCTTTGTCTACATGCAGCTCGAACCTTGAGCATGTTTGGTAGCACATATCTGTGTGAGCAGCCATTCTCTGTGATAAAGATTAACAAAACATCACACTAGAGTCAGCTCACTGATGAACTCCTGCAGTCCACCCTGAGAATCTCCATAATACAGAACTTTATTCCAAACAAGCAAACATGCTGCTAAGAAAAGATGCCAAACATCCAGCTCTGACGAATTGGCATAAGAGTGAAAATTGGTATTCCTTGATTTGCTATTATTTTAACTTTTGTCTATTTTAATTCGTATCATTTTTTAAAAAAGGCTTAGTTTTGCAATGCTTAATGAATGTTTATCCTGCTCGGCCTGCAACCTTAAGTGTGATTTGAATTTTGGCTCCGTGTGCAATTGAGTTATAGTAACGAAAGGGTCAATCTCAAATTAAGCTATCTTTGGAACTATTATCAAATTGAACATGAAATTTTAGTGAAAGGTTTTAATTTCATAGATCACTTGAAAACACGAAGTTTGCACCACTGAACGAATGGTGATCTTAGACAGGATGGCACCAAAAAGGTTAAATGATCTTTTTTTTTCTTCTTAAATATACACACCAAATCTTTGTAAAGTCAAATTTGTTTCAACTGCCAGTACTTACCCTTCCTTTTGGTGTCCTTTAAGTCTAAGTTCAGGATTACACTCACCACTAGGATCTAATAAGAAGAGAAGGCATATTGTCAATAAACAATCAAAATGGAGAGAGGAACCCCACCACTGAAATAGTTTTACACTAAATAGTTACCATATTTACTCATGTATACACACTAAAACTGGGGTGCAACTTATGCTTGGGGCAAAGTTAAAAATTACAAGGAGAAAAACAAAAAGCAAACAAGATTTAACACTAAATTAGGGATGTAACTTATACAAGTAAATATGGTAGATATTCTATCAGTAAAAGTATCTCAATCTGTTTATTGAGTTGTATTTGCATTACAGCAGAGAGGAGTTGCAGAAGTGTTGTGCAGGGGTGATGTTAACATCTCATGGAATCTGAAAAGGGATGCACTCATGAATGCCCCAGGCCCGCACACCAACAAAGTAATGCTAGCCGCATATCGATCCATGCTGCAATGGAACCTCTAATTCAAAAGACAGAAAAGAAGAGATGGAATCCACAGGAGCACAAAGTAGCAAGATTCAAACTAGAGATGATAGATGGATTTTCTGATGCTAAGGCTAACATTGTTACTTGTACTGAAGTGTTTGATCAGTAGAAGTCTTGTCTAACAAAACTTCCTAGTGAAATGAAAGGTAAAGGAGATTCTGTAACATTAGGAATAGAGACTTCCTGGCAAAGTATGAGCCTGTGTACATTGTTTCCAGTGACAAAGTTATATTTATACATAGATTAAATGCCAGAAGTGGGGGAGCACAAGCATGAACATTTAAACAAGAAAACAACACTAAATATTAAATTGTCATTTCAGTTGTTCATGGAAAACAAATTGGATGCAGCAGCACAAGCAGAGTTCCTTAGTACTGTTTCCCCAAATCATGAATATGCAGTGTAGTTGCAACTGAAACCGACACATCATATATCTAGTGACGAGGTCATTTTGTTGTGCCTGAACATATGGGTAGTTACTGAATGGTTTATTTAGAAACAAGTAAAAGGACAAAGCCTTTGACTTTAACCCTTTAGAATTCAGATTACTCTGCCAAATGTAATGCTTATATGTTGAAGCGTTAAAGTGATATAAATGCAACAAATATAGCATCTACAAAGTTGGATTCTATACGAATACTAAAATTATATAAAAAGAAAACTACACCTAACTTGAAGGATATCAATAAATGAAACTATGATGAACCATAGAAAACCATGCTGTGTTAAAAAAGCATTTAATGAATTGCACCTCAGAATAGTTGGTATTACCATCAATTAATGTCCATTCTTCCTGGCCTGCATCAATCAAATAGAATTAAATGCAGTAATGACATACATAAAAAATATAAAAAGTAAGAAAGCAGGTTATTTTTTTACTTACCAGGCTTCGATGGATGTTTTGTATAATCAAAAACTAAAACATCACTGGATGGTGTTTTAGTGGCAATGATACAAGGGTTTTGGGGCATGTAGCGAGCCCTGTTCACTTCACCCTCATGATTTATCTTGATTTCTATTTCTATTTTGCCACTCACTGAACCAAATCCACCAAATTCTGCAAAGAAACAAATTAAAGAGTAATATTTGAAAATAATTAAGAATGGAAATTATCAACATCATCATCATTTTAATGTCCACTTTTCTGTGCTTGTACAAGTCAGATGGAGTTTACTGAGGCAGATTTTCTATGATCAGACACTCTTCCTGTAGCCAACCCACATGTCTCCAAGAAAGGTAATATTTCCCCTTGGCCAGATATATTTGCATAGAATATTAAAAACAAATGACACCACTCGTATGACAGACACATGCACATACACATGATGACCTTTTCCCCACAAACTAAATTCACTTATAAGGCTTTGGTTGACCAAGGAACACAGTAGAAGAGACTTGCTGAAGGTGCCATGAAGTTGGACTGAACTCAGAACCATGTGGCTGGGAAGCAAACTTCTCAATCATATAGCTGTGTCTATGCCTATAATAACAATGGTGATTTTAAAAGAATACTTACCTCCTTTTTCACTGTCATAATGAGAAGCATCAAACTGTGCATTGTCATTAGGCAGCTGCACACTAGCAATAAGTAGGTGATTTTGTTCATCAGATCTGGAACGGAGGGAAAAAGAAAAAGAATGTTTCCTTAAAAAAATTGTAAGATATTGGGATATTTTAAAGTTTAGATTTACCTCTATGTTAAACTAAATTTAAGTGATAAATTTAATAATATACAATTCAAAGTAGAAATGGCTAACAATATCTAAATACACAATACTGACATGTCTGTGTAGTAGAAGATGGAGTGTTATGCTCTCTACAGATGGCAATGTAAAGAGCCCATCAAAAAGTCTACTAGCAATATATTTACAATTATACACTAATATAATTAACATTTCTGACATATAATAATAATAATGATTGTTATTTCTTAAGATATGAGGTAGGAGATTTTAGTGTCTCAACTAGAGACAATTCAATGTCCATGACAGGATACAAACACAAAAGCAGAGAGCTAGAGATTTGATTATCTTGTCCAACAGGCCACTGTGTCTCATGTATTATTAAACATATAGCAAACACAAATACACTTACAATTATCAAATTGAAAATTACAACAAAACTATCAGCTAATTACAAAGCATTGGAGACAATTCTACCATTCATGCAACAAGTTTATCTAGAAAAGAAACTATCCTTCACCTGCAGGACACAGAAGGGAGAAAGTGTTTAGCTTGGCAATGATCAACATTTAAGAAACGTAAAATATATTGAGAGAGATCTGGAATCAGTGCCAGATATCTGGTTTCGTTCCCAGTATTTCCCCTAAGTTATTGAAAAATGCAGGCAAAATAAATCGGGAACAAAAGGGAATAATGGCAATAGGTATTCTAATAAGTGAACCTCATGCAAGTCATCTAGAAAGCATTGAACTGCACCAAGATTTGAAATGAATATACTTTTACTGTATAGTACAAATAAACTCATGGCTTGTCAGCATAGGCACAAAACAATCCTATGAGAATGATCCCAAACAATTTCGAATATGTAATAAATTGATAGGGATGATTATTCCCAACTCAGGCATGCAGTTTAAGACTAGATTTACAACATGTTTAGAGAGAGAGAGAGAGACTCAACATACTACATTGAGTACTATGTTAAAAGATATTGTTCTTTTCACAACTGGGTGAGTAAAATACAGAGCATGCAACACCACAGGACACTTAAAACATGCAGCAATACTCAACAATGAAATCAAGCGACAAATAGCAGAAAGAATAGAGAAAGTACCTTGCATACCCCCCACCCACCAGCAATATGCTCCTCAAACCAAAGTTTGATAAAATTTCACTGTTAAGCACATAAGCATTTTTAAATACTTTATCTTGAATATTCAGAAGTGCATATTTGTGTTACAAAAGCTGTTTTATAATTATTGTAATGCTAAATTTACCGGGAAAATTGCTCAACAAACTGTTAAAACAACATATCCAACTCCTCTTTAATTTCTTGTCAAACTGATTAGAATTTTCTTGCCAATAACATTTTAGATGTGACTAAATTCACAAAGGATATATCTAAAACAAACCAAAATCAACTTTTTTTTTCTAGTGCTACAAAAACTCCACATTTAAAGAGGGCCTATGTCTGTAGCATTTTTTTCTCTGTAGTACTTAGGCCAATGATAAAATACACACTCACATGTACACCTCTCTCACTGCTACTTTGAAAATAGATACAATTAAACTTAACTAAAATGGTTATGCCAAATTTAGCATTAAATACATAAAAAAAAAACCCAACATATGTTATGGCTTCTAAAGTTAATTCCAAAATCTATGCTGTATAAATTACAAATGCAGTAAATAAAACTGATTTGTTATACAAAGAAAAGAGTTTGAGTTAACAAGCGGAAGTAATGTTTAATTATTTTGCTAATAAAAGCAGGAAGCATATTAAAGTAAAGCTGCAAAAATTTATTAGGGTATATACTGAATATAAGCTATCAATAAATACATAAGCCAAGTTAGGAAGGTTCAAAAATCTTGACAATCTGGACGGGTACATCTACATACCATGTTGTTTTACAAGAGCCCAGGCGTTCAAGAATAAACAAACAGGTACCAGTTTGAAATTTGAGCAAAACGGAATTGTCTATTAAAGATATATCCCTTCAAATGCTGTTTTTGTGTGCACACACATGTGAGAATGAAGAAACTATCAGAGAGAAAGAGGCAACAATAAAGATGAACAACTAGAACTTATATATAAAAAATAATAATAAAAAAAATATTTGTACATAAACAATAATATAGAGCCAACTGAAAAATAATTATTTGGGCAGTTACAAAAAGCCATACATTTGATTTGTAGAGAAGAAGACTAGTCATAGTACCTGTCCAGATTGTCAGAATGCCACCTAGAGCAGCTGAAATGAAGAAAATCCACGTAGTTGAGAAAGAGACAATAACTAAA
This sequence comes from Octopus bimaculoides, assembly GCF_001194135.2. Classification (NCBI taxonomy): domain Eukaryota; kingdom Metazoa; phylum Mollusca; class Cephalopoda; order Octopoda; family Octopodidae; genus Octopus; species Octopus bimaculoides. The sequence goes on along the minus strand of NC_068982.1, from coordinate 68,564,911 downwards.
ATTTATAATGATAATATATCAACATATATTATCAAGAAAATATTTTGGGTAAACTGTTATTGAAATTTGGACACATTTGGAAAATAGCTGCACAAATGGCCATTCAAAAAAAGAAATACTAAGATGAAATAAGTTTCCTGTTATATCCCTTATAAAATACTGCTGGAAACAGATCATCCAATCAAGCATAGATGTACTCTTAGCAATGGGTAAGGTAAAAACAAGTTCACACCGCAGAAAATGTTAGGCAGAACCTCATACCAAAGATGAAATTCTATTTAGCTTATCACACCAACTGCTACAAGACAAGCAAGTTTTCAGAAAAATATTGAAGACTAACCCCAAAGCATTTGTCATGCAAAAATTTACTTAATCTAGAAAATTAAGCTTGCATTAACATCCACTATACAAACTGGTAGAAGCTGTTCATATTTTTCATATGCAAATAATGTGCAAGCACAGCACCTAAAGAATTAAACTGGCACAAAGTCCTAATCCCATTATTATTTATAAAACTGTTGCATTAGAAACAAAGCTCTACCTTTCTAGTATGGAATAAGCTATTTTAATTAAATATTATTCTGCTAAGAGGTATATAGCCAAATTAAGGATAACCAGAAGATGTTATTTCAACAGTTTGGGCAATTGTAAACTATACAAATATATTTCAAGAAGATTACATGAATAAAATTATGATATATTAAGTTCTCTCTGTGGTGTTGGATTATATATTATAAACTTTTAATTCATTTGTAAATATATTAAAAACTGGTGGGAGAGAGGTCATCAGTCGATTTAAAAGGTTAGAAGCCACCACTACAAGAAAGCATGCAAGTGAGGAGCTGGAGTTATGGTGTCAGTATTTAAAAAAAAAAAAAAAAAAAAAAAAAAAATAACAGGCAGGAAATGAAACTGCTCACATCCGAGAGTTGTTCGAATCGGGAGATGATGAGCTAGAGTTAACAAAATAGAAAAACAGAGAGTTCTTTTAAAATGTCATGGAATTTTAAGTATTTATATAGCTTAAATTAGTCAGGGGCTCAATATTTATATGATTGAGAATAGAACAAATTTAAATGTATATTTTAAATCCAAATCTTTATTTAACAAAAAACAAAATTATTTGTTGATACAAACCTGTACAAGTGTGAGGGAGAAAATTAAAAATAATCAAGAGAGAAGAGATAATGCTGTGAACTGGTAGAAAAATAATTAATGGTACTCAACTGTAAACAGAATTTTGTTCAATTTAATTCCAGCTATCACTAATTCATAAGAAAAATGAGAGAAAGTGAAAGACAAAGGGAAATAAATACTATGAAAATGCTGACCTTATAGGCATAATCTTTAATTCAAAGAAAGATGTACTTGATGACATAAGTAGAATGTTATATTTGCTGAAGCTAACACTTCACATTTCACAAATTAAAATTTCATGTTTCCATTCCCTAGTATTTCATTTGAGGAATAGCATTTGATTAGTCTGTATTCAATCCCTCCAGCATCAAAATTACCACTATATCCCTGTTCCATTATGTTGTTGATTTAACAAGGATAGCATTAAATCAATACAAATCCATCCAGTACTCACCAACTATTATTCTGTATTGCTAGCTGTCTCGATCCATATCCATCACTTACCTTTATTGCTATACATCATTCATTCTCCTATACCACCATCCACCTTCTACTGTTGTTTTTACACTGTGCATGCTGTTTCTTATTCATTCACCTTACTAACAACCAACATGAAGCTATCAGTCACTCTTCCACCACTTTTCTCATCCATTTATTGTTCCCGCCATCACATCCATACTCTCCTATTCAACTTCTTGGTCATGTTTGCCATGACATTAGAGACTACACAGTATAGAAGATTCTCTTGGCATGCAGGGGTCAAAGCAACTTCTCTAGAGCAGGTGCCACAATGAAATGTAGTATACATAGTATACTATGTAAAGTGGTTGGTATTAGAAAATACATCCAGCCATAGGAACCATGCCAAAATAATCAACAACTGAATGAGTTGTGGTCTTGCAACCTAAGACAGCAGCATTTCCAAGAACTTAGACTGCAATAAATCAGCCAGCCAATCTATGCCAGTATGGGAAAAAAAGACAAAGTTACATGACTAAGTATTTGGAGCTTTATCAACACAAAGCCAACAGCCAATATTTCATTGTTTCTAAAAGGAACCTGAAAATATTGGGAGAGGGAAGAGAAAATTAAAACAGTTTTAAGTCCAATTTGAAGTTGAATACTGAAAATGACCTAAGAATAACAATAGCCCCACCCACCCCATTTTCTAACATACATTCTTATATGTATGAGGGATATAAAGAGAAATTAAAGAGATAGTTTAAGATCAATTCTAGCAAAGTTGGTGGAATGAAAAAAAGAACGTTGAAGCCAGGATGTCTGCAATACAGCATATCCCTCTAGATAGCTCTTATGGGGCAAAATCTTAATGATCACTTCCCAATTCCTATTGTAGATATCTTTTACCACTGACTTTATTCTTCCACACAGACAAAAGCTTTTTGTAATCCTATGTTCACATCAGAGCAACTGCTTCACCAACATCCAACTACTATTACCTTGGGGTTTGGGAGTCTTTTACAACTAACATCCTCAAACTTACTTGCAAAATAGACATTACCCACCCAATAAAATAATTATTCCCAGCCAATTCAGCAGTTATATCAGTAAAGAGAAAGTGCGAAAAAGAATACAGGTAATCTGCCGGGAATATCCATCCATATTTGATTCCAGTTGTGCACACATCCAAAAACGTGCGAAGTTGTGGAGATAAGCTGTAATATAAATTATCAGTAGGCACCATATGGAGAAGAGATACCTGCTCAATTGAAATCACTCCATAGGTATTATTAAACAAAAACAAACTAGCAAATGGAAATCCAAAACTTGCCATGAAAGTAAATAACCTAAAATAAAATCATGAGGAATTATAACAGGACAAAACTAATGCATCACAAAAGGTACAAACATATTGACTTTATTATTGTAAAACAGTAGAATCAGAGGAAACTAGTAATTGTCTGCATTAGCAAACTGTCATACAGAAAGTTCAACAGTTGAATAAATTTTATGCTATATGGAAGAAAGGAAGTCTAACATTTAAGCAAAAAAACTCTTTATTGGAAAGACAAGTGAGGAGTGTTTCTGTACACACACGAATAGTAGTGCACTACAAGTTTAGAAAGTTTAAAGAAATGACAGAATCAAATTATTTATAAATACAACATACAGAAAAATTATACAATGATGCAGAAGTTTTGTTCAATGCAATATGTAGAAACAACAGAAAAAGTTGACAAATATGGGGGGAAAAAAATTCAATGCCTTTATTGTTCACAAAAGAAATATATAAATATTGTAGCTAATCTAAGTTTGTACATACATGTATGTATGTCTATACTTCCACTGAGAAACCAATTGTAAAATGATATGCAGCAACTCCTAGCTAAAACAAATACAAGAAAACCTTTAACCGACTACAATAAAAATAGAATTGGATGCACTTGTAAATCATTTTCTGAGCCAAATGAATCGTTAATTCTTAATTTAAAATAAGCTGATCTTGAGATAGGGCAATAATTCCAGAAAACTGCTCAAATCATTTATGTATTTCAAGAGAAAAGCACCCTCAAAATATCATGGGAGATAAAACACTGGAAGTCCAATAGCTGGAGAAAATTATTATCTATATTATGTATTTAATTATATATGAATAGAACACACATTTTCTATAAACTTTGTGCATTTCTTAGTAAGAACAAAAGCTACAAAAAAAAATTAAAAAAAAAAGAAACTTTCAAGCTTTAACTGACTGCATTCTAAGAGTGTATAACAAAATATAGCATTGCCAACAAAATAAGATAATCATCAGTCGACAACTGTAGCTGTAGCACACAGTTAGGCAAGTACAATCAAAAAGGGAGGCTAGCAAGACAACTAAGGTATGGTCTGTTCTGCAATCTTGCTCCTGCATACAACAATCACCAGGATTATATTTAACAAGATATTTTTTAATAGCATTTCTGATGCCCATCTTTTATAGATATGAACTGGCACTTAAATGAGATGTTGAAAGGTGACAAATTGACCAAGCAGGTAGACTAAGATAGCTTTAGAACTGACCTAGCAGCAAACACCAAACAAGCCAAAAGGTGCTGCTTTTGGAGTTTTTAACAAAACCCTAATCTACAAAATTTGTTAGTGAGCAAGCAAGGCATTCAGGATTGGTCATAAATTACTGGTATGTGCAATTCAGATTACAAATACAACTTACGTATGTGTTCCCAGAATCAGCCGATGCAACGAATAGTCCTTTCCTTCAGGTCTGTAAAGAAAGAAAAAGTTTGCTTTGAAAAAAAAAAAAAAAAGTGGTTGATGTTCCCATAACACCCATACCTGCCTGAAATAACCTATTTGTATTTTAATGAGAATTTATGTGCAAATCTCATTAGTACATTCACGAAATGTGATGTCTGAGCGCTGTGAATTTTTGCAGATTTTTTCCACTTCAATATTCTGAAATGTTTCAAAATGGACAAAAACTGGATACCAGTTTTATGTCAACAAGCAAGTTTAAATTCAAGGTATTTTTGAAAGAAGACAGAAAATTCTAGCAAAATATATGGCAAACATAAAAACCATATGATTATGAATAGGATATTTCTACTTCTGAAAACAAAATAATTCTAACAGGTACAATAGCAATAAGGAAAGAAATAAAAAGTTCTTTACTAGTAAAAGTTTAAAAACGGTTTTTTGTAGTTATTTCTAGGAAAATTTTAGACTTAGCCAGTCTTTTCAAGGAAATTATACACATTTTCTATGCTGATGTTTAAACAAAATTTTAATAATTTTATATTTTGTTGAATTTACCTGTAGTTAGATTTGCTTTGAGATAAAAATTATGAAATAGATATAAGAAATTTTTGTTAAATTGTGTTCCAAAAATAACATTAATATATTGGTTAATAAAAAGAGATGTCTTATGAAACCAGTCTAAATTCAAATAATTTAGAATGCAATTGAAACACAAGGAGTGTATTTTGGGTAGCAAGATGATAAAGAAAAATTTAAATGAACTTCTTATCACAATTTTATAGGACCTAAACACTAGCTTAATACAAGCGCTAAGAGCACCGTCCGAGCGTGATCATTGCTAGAGCAGCTGTCTGGCATCTGTGCCAGTGGCACGTAAATAGCACTATTTGAGCGAGGTCGTTGCCAGTGCTGTTGGACTGGCTCCTGTGCAGGTGGCACGTAAAATACACCATTTTGAGCGTGGCCATTGCCAGTACCACCTGACTGGCTTTCGTGCTGGTGGCACGTAAAAGCACCCACTACACTTTAGGAGTGGTTGGCATTAGGAACGGCATCCAGTTGTAGAAATTCTGCCAAATCAGATTGGAGCCTAGTGCAGCCATCTGGTTCGCCAGCCCTCAGTCAAATTGTCCAACCCATGCTAGCATGGAAGGCGGATGTTAAATGATGATGATGATGATGAGAGGGGAGGGCAAAAACTCTTTCTTTCGTTTTGTTTGTTAATTACTAAATTTCTAGAATATTTTCACAATTAATTAATGCACACAGGCAGTGTATGTCATTAGAAATATAGTCAAAGACATTCAAATCATGAAATCCAGTGTGTCTAGCACAACTTGTAAAATGTCCAAATTCTAAACTATCTTTAAGTAAACTTCAGCTGAAAAATATGAACATTTAAAATGTAGATAACTGGTTGCATTTACTTGGACACATTATTAAAGCATTACAACAAACGCTTTAAAACCACTTCTCCAACTGTAGCATAGGTTAGCCTAGCCAACACTATGATAGTCCTCTTCACTCTATCTGCTACATGAGCCCTTGTCTTCATTTCGTCCCTCAACATCTGAAACCATGGTTTCTTTTCCTTTGACATCATTCCTTTCACAAGTCACCTAACCTATCCATCTCATCCCATTTCTCTTTGTAATACCCATCACCGACTCTTAATCCCAACATCCTCTGCAATTTATTGTTTGTTCATCTTTCCACTATTCCAATGATACTGCACTCACCACTAAACTAATCTCATACCTGTTCTTTCTAGCTTTTTCTGCTGGCCTTAAATTAGCCATACCATACTTCTATAAACTATAGCATTTCTCATAATACACTTTTCCCTTCAGAATCAATGTTGCTCTGCCCACCATTAAATTGTCACTCAATTCTCAGAACATCTTCATGTGCATTTCATACTATCTACTTTCTCCATCCAACTTATCTCTTTGATAATGCTTCCAGCCTTAGATTCACATCATTTTCAACTCAACATTCCCTTCACCTGCAGCCCTTTCTACACAAACTTAAAATATAACTACCATTAAGTTAATGAACATCTCACATTGTGCATTTAATGGAATCCATACCAATACCTTTCTCGCTTTTGGCACAAATACTTCTCACCACAGTTCCAGCTCTTCAAAATTGTGCATACTCTCTCACATCAACATCACTATCCTAATCAACCATTCCTCAAATCTCTCACTGCTCATGCCACCACTCTGTGCAGAGTCCTGTTAATAATTTTTTTTTATACAGATCAACAATCTCAAGAAACGACTATTTTCTCCTGTAAGTGTTTAAAAATAAAAAAATTCCACTTCCTGACAACACTAATCTACATCTTTTTCAATAATTTTTTCAACACTTTAATTCCATGCTTCTATAGTTTAATTTCTCTTTAAGAATATTACAGTCCAGGAGGGTTATCTTTCCTTCTGTACACAAAAATGAGAGTACTCAACTCCAAATCTACTAGAATAGTCTTCTTTCATCAACATCCAACAGATCTTGTAGTTTTTACCACACCTCAACTTTCTATTTCTAACATATCTCCCACAACATTCAGAGGCAATCCTGTTTTTCCAATCTTTAGGTTCAATATCCTCACCACCTTAACTTCTTTTCTAGTTATTGCTTCTGAGGTTCTACAACTATATTGTTCTTATATAATGTTGCAATCACATTAATTTTTCACATTCAATAAACCTCTCCATACATCTATATCACTTCCAAGTTTCCTTAATTCTATTTGGATTTCACCAATTGCAATTCATCTTCCAAGCAGCCCACATATCACTCTACAGTGAACTGCAACCAGTATGTCACAGTGTAACGTGAATATAATTTTTCCCCCCTATAATTTTAGTTCAGGTGTGCCACCAAATTTTGAAAAGAATATAAGTGTACTACAAGTGAAAAAAGGTTGTGGAGCACTGCTCTACACCAAGGCCATTTTTTCTGCTTTGTAATCTTAAATATCTATCTTTCTATGAATCCATATGTTCAAGCTGTTTCCTCCTATATGTCTCCCATACCTCTGCAGTCTTTACTGCTATTACACCTCCTTGTTTCCTTCATCTCACCACCATGTTTTCAAATGTCTTGGTGGGTGTTTCGTCCATCCACACACACACATCATCAACTCCTTGCATTATAACAAAGCATCAAATAATCTTAGCCTACTCGCAGGATCATTTTAATAGCTGTTAAAAAACCTTTTATTTTTCTTCTTCTGAAGCTTGTACTATTGTACAAGCTTCTAAAATGGTTCCTCTCTGCTGAATCTATCTTTGCAACCATCATTTCTAATTTTGAAAGAAACAATACATTCTTTCCTTCCATACTTTATGAATCAAAATAATAATAATTACTAATGTCTCTTCCCCATAAATTATGTCAACACTATTCAACTCCCAGTTTTGAAAAATGCTGTTACAAAATATATAGGTATCTTTCAAAACTGGCAAAAAACAGCTTATGAAACTCAAAATACAGACACACATATATACAAAACATTGTACTTATTCTAGGCCAATTTTGATAATGGCTAAGCAAACTTTTTCAACTAATTCCAATCCTTCTAATCATTTATTCCCCAAATACAACATATTTTCTATTTTATTCCCTTACACGCCAAAATATACATTCACTTATTGTGTGTTACTGCTAGAATAACATCAATTTTTTTTTTTTTTTAGATAAGCTACCAGCTTTTGGCTTTAACAGTATATTCACATCCAAGTTCCTACAAATTTCCCCAAAACACACAGATGCATGGTTTAGAATCTGGCTCTATACCTATTAGGTCTAGTGTCAACCCCATTGTGTGGCAGTTGTAGCCTCAGGTTGGTCATGGAGTTCAACAGAAACAGTGCAGAAGACAATTGTGTCGTGTGTGCATATGTGTGTGTATATATATATACACACACACACAATATATATATATATATATATACACACACACACCTATCTGCCAGTAAAATTGTGTTCATAAACACAACTTATACATTTGATAAAATGAATAGTTTCAAATTTCTTAGTACAAGGCCCAGCAATTTGGATGGGGTGGAGAGAGAGAATTAAGTTGATTTGAATTTCCAGTATTCACTCTTTACACATTTCACTGAAAATTCCTGTTGCAGAAAACTTCTCACTTTTTGTTTTGTTTCGCTGTTCTCCTTTGTGGATCACTGCTAAGATAATTTTTTTTGGCTCAGTAAGAAGTCAGTAGAAAAAGACTTGCAGTTACTTTTAACCAAGTAGTGAAATTAATCTTTATTATACATCTGTAGATGGCAGAACAATGAAAGACTCCTTGCCTGTAGCTAAGAGACAGAGATTTGCTTTTACAAAAGGCTGTGCTGAGTAAAGCTCATATGAAATCCAACACCGTGGCTGGAAACTATAAAAAAACCCCATTGCAATTTAAGATATATTTCCCCAGTATTTACATTAAGTTAGCGAACCACACTGTCACTATAAGACAACTAAAAGAACAACCATCACCCATCTTATACTGTGAATATTAAACTAGAAACATTCAGCAAAGTATTGTGATACATACCGAGTGACATCTGGTAACCACTGAGCAGTTAGACTAGGCCATTCAAGGGCATGAGTCATGACCAAATCATAAAGAAATGGTGTGTTCTTCTTCCAAATTTTGTACTCTTCATTGATAACCCGCTCCTCCACTGCATCATCAAAACCTTAAAGAAAGAAAAATAACTATTTATCAGATGACTTTATTACTCAGATAAATCTCATTTCATCTACTGAAGGATATTTGTGTCAAATAGGAGATCGTCCATAAAGCAAATGAGCATTTTAATCAACCTGTTCTTTAGTTTTTGAAGCATTTTCAAGAATAGTTCAGATAAAATTGTTTTTAATCTTTTGTCTTGGTGGATTTTATTTTTAGAACGTGTATGTGCCTAAAGTCCACAAGAGCCAAATCTAGAAAGTAGTGTCTAGCAGGATGAGTAATCTTGTGCTTCATCAAAAGGGCCATGCATATAAAGAGTAATATGTGAACAAGTGTTGTGGTGCGGCATCCAGGCATTGTTTATCCATGCACCAAAACAACTCAGTAAAACACTTCATTGATTATTCGACCACATGGAACATCGTGAACAATGCCCTTCCAGTAAATACAAAAAAGACATCACCATCGCATTTAAGCAACTCTCAACAGCTATTTTAACCCAACCTACTGTGATGATTGTCTTTTTGTTTCGATATCATTGCAGTACACTTACATTATGGCCCCTTTTAGTATAACAAACAGCTCCAGACTGCAACTTGTTTCTCTTTTGTTCACCTGACAGAAGAAACAGCACAAATTTTGTGGCAACATGATGTACCTTCAACTGTTCTTTCACAACCATGTGACACTTTTTTTTTGGACACCCCAAGGGCAGTTAGGCAACGATTTTTGCAAATCACAGCATGTACCTTCACACTGTAATCATTGCATGTCAACATGGAAGGTCACCCATACTGAAATAATCTTTGATGTAGGTTTTTCTTGATTTGAAACACTGGCACTAATCATGACATGTCATATGGTTCAAACAATCCTTTCTATAAAAAAGGATCAGTAAAAGTTTTTTCCATTTTGAAAAGGAATTTCACACAAACATGCCAGCCTTCCAAATCTTTCAATGTTTAGCTTGCAGCAACAAATCACTAAGTGCATTAAACATACATATTAACACCATCCAGAGTGTGTGCATCAATGGATGATATGATGTGGGTATTAAGTGAAGGTCCAAGCCACTCCTACAACACTGCTGTTAACTGGTAAGCATACTTTTAAAAATCCAGTGGGAGCAGGGAAATAAACTACAACAGCTGAAGCCAACATTATTTTTGGGCAACAAACAAAATGACCGTTACTATTTGGGTAAATTTTAAAAAATGTCTTTTATTTAAAAGTTTTGATACAATTTAGATCTTACCAGTGACTAATTTTCATTGTACTGAGCCCAATAAAATGTTAGATATACTCATAACTAATTGAATCACAGAAGCACCAATAGAAAGTTTTCATTTCAGATACCTCAGCCTGGCAGTGCCCATGTTTCACCACAATACAAAATTAAACTGCTCACTGTCATTTGTTATTACCACTACACATTAACTATTTAAGGTAGACTGGATAATATAAGTTTTAAGTGTCTTTATCAAAGACAATGTAACACCAACGTATTAACTGTAAACCTGCTGAATACAATCAATTTGGTCATCTGCCTAGACATGTGAACCATGGAGAGATAGGGAACTAATTCTAGATCTCTAGTGTCACTTCAAGTAACTATCAGCTGAGTACTTTCTGATCACCAAATTCTACATGCAGTTCTGGCCCCTTTGACCACAGTGTTCATAAAGTATATTTCCTCTGTAAAATGTTTCGTTCCCAACCCAACATTTCAACCTACAATAACAATGACCCCTCAGAACTACTTTTCAAACATCTCTTGGTACCTTCATCAAATCACTAACTTCCCAGTTGCTTCCAACTAATCCAGTGCATTGGAAAGGATAGAATATTTTTTTTAAATTTCGAAAGTTCTGACTAGCACTTAGTTGATATTTAAGGCTTTCTTTAAAAGTCATTCTAATCTAATGTTATATGGTATCCTTTTCCAATTCACACACGGCACTCCTTTCTCTCTTTACGTACAAATGGCTTAGTTTGGCTGCCACTAATTTCACTCCAAACCCAGTTTTATTGCCCTTCATAAACGATAACGGCTTTATTTTCGCCTTCAGTGAGCATTAAGAAAAAAAGCGAGCTATGGGCCATCATCACCAATCGCTTGGGGTCATCTTACACGTCCAACACGAAGAATCGGCTTTATTCTCTTTTGCGGTCCTGGGTGGCAGCCATGCTAGGGCATCCCGTACAGGGGTTTTAATCCATTATATCGACCTAATACTTTTGGTACGTACGTTTTTGTTTTAAATTTCCTTATAATCGTTTTAGTCAAAGAGTAAACTGTAAAACTGTTGGCACGTGAAATTTTAACTAACTCAATTTGGAACGATTTTACAAAGATTGTATTCCAATCACACCCCACCCATCTTCCCCGCCCCTCGAATCGAATATTCCTCACCAACTTCCTTATATTTAAGACATTAATATAGGATATCTAAGCAAATTTAAATTTATAAATAGAAATATTTAATCCACTGTAAAGTTTAATAAATGATTACAATTGGAATTTCAGATTTTTCATTTGACTTGGAAGCCCCCCCCCCCAAACAATGGAACTTCTGCTTTTCAAGAAAACGACTAATACAAACGGAAAACGCGAAAATATTCTATCTTCTCATTTCAACTTTATAAAGTTATTCAAAGATGTTTAATACAGATTTTTACTCAATACGGAACGTTAAAATTCAGGAAAAACTACGTCGATTCCCATTAAAAAAAAGAAAGCAAATAACGATGACCACCAATAAATATAGAAGACAAAACAAAGCCGACTAACTTGTCTGTTTTCTACCCGATGTTTTTCATTATGGTGGACGATCTTAATAATTGATTCGAGAATTCTATGAGCTCGCATTCAAATATCTCTACTAATTCGAAAACTTCACAAAATAATAAAAATACTATTAAAAAGCATTGAATGACTGCTTCGATTAAGAGAAAAAGTTTTAGAAAGAAAGAAAAACAAGACAGAAAAATTATATTCGGACAAAATTTTTTTTACTAAGACGTCTCTTATGATCGTTAAATAACATGAAGATCAATGCAACATGTTCAAATATATTGCATACATATGCATTTATATAAAAACGAAGTTCAGTATTTTGAATGGAAACAAGATTTAAAAGCGACTAGATTAGGGGTAAAAAAAAATGAAGTGATTTAAGAGATGATAATACGAAAAGGTATAGCGATATAAGCAGCAGTTGGTGAAGTAAAGAGGACGACAGTATGGCTGCCACCGACACCAGAGGAAGGAATTGACAGAGGAGGGGGGTAGACTTGGACTTAGGAGATGGGAAAAACTAGACATTTATATCACAACAGTATTTAAAGAACACAGTATAGAATTCGTTAAATCATGAAACGAAAGGGAACAAAAAATAAAAAAAGCCTATTGATGTTTTTCGATGTGTCTACAATAAACAAGAGAAACGTGTGCTGTCAATGGTTATTCTTTTTCCAATTTATTGATAGGAGCCAATTTCTGTAAACAATAAAATTGCCGAAAAATAATGAAGTAGCAAATAAGGGGATACAGGCACAAATACGAATCAAATAACTTGAGCAGGATAAAATAAATGAGCAAACGAAATAAGAATGCAAAAGCGGCGTTTCGTTTTTTCGAGATCGCTCCACAATTTTCACAGGAACAAAAATTAAAAAAAAAAAAACAAATAAAAGAAAACAGTATCTTATTTAAGATTAGAAGAGCTTCAAAACAATTTATGACATATCTTAAAGCACTGTGACAGGAAAAGAATAAGTTTAAGAAGATAATAACGAGACTGTTGTCAATAAAAACGTATAACTTACCTCCGTCTTTATCCGTCATCTTTGCTTAGATTACAGACAACAAAGACCACATGCGCGCACACTTGCCCAAGAACACTGACTCGCGCCAATTTTTTTCAACACATTGGAATCATGGGTGAAAAGAAAGATTTTTTTTTTTCGAAATCAACTTTTTTATTTTTAGGAACTTAAAGTACCTTTTTGTTAAAAATACTGAATATTTTCGCTTAAGAAGTAAAATTTAAGAAAACTTAACATTTTAACGAAATGTTTAACTAAAATGTCAGGGAACGCACATTAGTTGACATGATGAGCTAGTGGCGAATGTTTTATTTTCAATGTGTAACTTCAGTATTCAACATGAAGTTCGAAAATTTTAAAAAATCGAAAATTCAAAGAAAATATATAATTTAATTACCAAATAAACACCATGTGTAAATACTTATATTAATAAGGTAATTCATCTTAATGAGACAGTTTCAATTAATTCTAAATGGAAGTTTAGCTATGATTTTGATGTAAAACAAAAATAAATTAAAATATCAAAAGTTAGCTTTTTCAGTGAAACCTATTATGATTAATATATACCTATATCTAAACATCGAGGTAAAGTATTTTATTTCATTTATTTAGTGAATTCTTACGGATGTTTTTATTTTTCTGTAATATAATTAAATAGTTCTCAAAGATTAGCTCGTTTTATTAAAAATATATCCGCAGAAAAATTAATTTTGTTATAAATATTCGATTATTATTAAATATGGCTTTACAACTTTTAAAAAGAAACTAAATAAAAATTAAATAATTCTACTTCAAAGATTTTAAGAATTCAAATGATAGTTTTTTAAATTATATTTAATAAAAACATTTATTTGATGGGTTATTATTTTTTATTCACTTCTTTATTTATTTTTCTCGAGATAAATTTGTCGAAAGAACCAGGCGAGGAAGCTCGGATGGTAGTGCGTCATGTCGGGGCACATCATCCGGGTAGTTTCCTATTCAAGATGGTGCGGCCTGTAGTGAATATTTCTTCAGTAAGCCACCTCTCGTGTTTCGGCCGCCTTTACACTTCACTGTAAAAGTCATGACTAGCTACCGACATTGTCCATCTGTACAGATAGTTTCGAAATCTGCTGTCATATGTTTATTAATGTGATAAGACATGATATAGCATATTGACATGAACATAATTCGCTTATCTTATAACTAACTGCTGTCAGCTAGTCATTGCTATCTGTTTTAGAATTAATCGTTTTATATGTTGGACACCAAGTTGTATTATTTGTCAACCGGACCATTACTGTTTCAGCACCGGAATAAATACGGAGAATCTGTCCTCCTTTTCTAGATTCAACAATGGAAGGTTTAAAGCTGTGTGAGCAAGAACAGAGATATTACGGTGAACTTTTCCAGAACTGCGATGTCGAAGGGTCTGGAAGAGTAACCGGCTCCAAAGCATTGGATTTGTTTAGGTTGTCAGGACTTAACCAAGAAGTTCTCCAACAGGTAAGAACATATATTAAACCTTAACTTGATCTAATCATACTTTCCCTTATGGTGTCTTTATTTTGAAGCACGTTCACTTCTTTCGATGTGTGCATCTTTTTTGCTTCCAAATTGTCACTTCAAAGAATGTAAAGAAGCCTCCACTATTTTTATCCGCTTTATTTTCATTATCTAAACACTATTCTTTTTGACAATCTTCATCTACAATACCAGAGACATTAACTTGTTTGAAAATTCCTGTCGATTTGTTACAATCTCTTGTATAATTTACTCAGCTATCGTTGTTTTTTCCTTGCCATGAAGGATAAATGTTTCGTTACGATTCTACAACTTTTTCTATTGACTAATTCCAATATTCCTGGCTACAAAAGGCTATTTTATAATATTCTTCCAAGCTATGAATGTTATCGTCTTATCTATCACCTGACAATCGTTATTTCATTGTATTTTTCAATTAGGAATACCTTACCTCAAGCCATTTATTTACATGTCTTATTCGCTCTCTTACACACACACGCATAAACATACGTGTCATATATATATATATATATATATATATATAACACATAATTTGTAACAGTGCAGTGTATCCTTTCCTGGTAATTATTATCCCCCCCCCTTTCCTTCCTCAACTACACCAGATTTTTTCTCCGTTTAAAATACTTCCTAATGTTACTTCCTGTCACACTCCCTTCTATCATTAGTGCAAAAAACAGAAAGAAACCTGCCGTTCCCCATAATTGATTTTTGTGCATATATACATATATATATGCCTGCGTGTATATATACATCTATATATAAATTCGAGTGTGTATTTGTATTATTTCACGTGTGTATATATCTTCTATATATAAATTTGTGTATGTATAGATATAAATTCATGTGCATGTCTATAAATATATTCGTGCTTTACATCTATATAATCTCAAGAAATGATAATTCTCTTGACAGAGTCTAGTTTACAGTCGAAGTGACGTACACACTTTACATAAACTACATCATCCACTAAAATAACAAAAGGTAGCAGCATTGCTTTCAAAGAAACACCGCGATTAGTAAATTAGTCGCAAACATCAATACACTACAATTACACTGAATCACACATCACTGCTACAGCCCCATCAGTTTATTTTTCTTTAGCTCACACCATCTCTGCTCGGTTGCTTTTCATATCATTATTTATTATTATGCCAGTGTTGTTTTTTTTTTTTTTTCATGTTCTATAGATAAATGGACAAACATTTGTCCTTTTTGCTACGGCCATCAGCAATGTTTTTTTCTTTTTCCATTTGACACTTGATACTCATTGACATAATTTACACCACTTTCACATATTCTTGTTCTCGTTTTGGTCTTGTGGCTAAATCCATCCCTCCATCCATCCACGTACAGAGGATTTAAATGCAACTTATTAGTTTCATTGCCTCTGATAATACAATGGTCGGACAAGCGTGTCGTGTATTTTCGAGTGCTTTTTATGTTGATCGCACCAATAATGGAACATATATATATATATATATATGTGTGTGCGTGTGTGAGGAGAGCAATGTTTGTTTTTATATCTAGTTATCATAACAATTTTACATTAAACTGAAGAATTACTCGGTACTTTTTGTTGAGTACATACACTTTTGCAAGAAGAGTGGTGAGCGACTTCGAAGTTTCGTTCTGCTAGGCAACATCGGTCTTTGTGTGTGTGTGTGTGTGTGTATATAACGCACTCATACATGTAGATATAACCTCCTGTGCTAAATGGCATTTTATACGTCCAATCATGCTATTCGGTTTTAAACCATTTAAACTGCATCTATGTTATTTTGGGCCTACAAGCACGCATTACATTACAGAGCAATTGAAGCACACATCTGATTATAGGGTTGTGTGTGCATTAAGATGCGTTATCATCTCAATTTTTCTAATAAATAAATTCGTGCATACGATAGCATTATCGTTACTCGAATATATTGAACTTCTCAAAGAGAATATATTTCAGCGACAAGTATGTGTGCGTGCGTACGTATATATATATTTTTTTTTCTAGAGAAGTTAACTCATAATGAAGGTAGTTCAGCTGTGACATCTCGTCTTTTTTTATGGGTGTGTAGGAATACATTATCTAAAATGTTCTTGAGTCGGTGGAGTGTGAGAGGTAAGGACATTTGGCTGTTATTTCTTGTAGGCCGGGCGACTACGTAAAATCTCTTGGGCTCGTTATTGATATATTTTGCCCCAAGTCAACTCCCGTCAAGTACACCTATGATCGAAGCCGTCCCATCTTTTTGTGTTATGTATCAATAACATTGTCCAATATCTTCTTTAAAATATTGGGTGCTATTTGAGGGAGATTTGTCTGCTAAATTTGGCAGATCTTACTGTCACGTAAACGCTTTCTCGTTGGTTTCACCCCCTCAAGCGCGTTGTTTCATTTGTACAAACATAATTTGATAATCGTATTTAAGAAGGATGGATGAGTTAAGAGAGTACTGACTCTTACTTCGTGTTTGAGTTCAAATGCTCAGTTTCCTCTGTGTTGTTGAATTCAATCAAATATAGAAATTGATCTTGTGCCAACCCTTCTAACTAGGTTCTTAATAGCATAAAAGCACAAATAGTTTCAGTGGGATCTGAACGGCTGCTGTTTGTTCAGTCCTGAAAATCTATCACACTTGTACCTGAACCATGGCTTGCTATCGGATGATTGTTTCCAAATATCTACAGTATTTACTGTGTCTAAGTCACACTCGTAATTTAGTCTAAAATCTTGGTGCACCACCTCCCCTCAATGCTTTATAGCTTTTCCTCGTGTATAAGTCGCATTCCATTTTTTTTAAGTTAAAAAAGATAAATTAGTGCGACTTATACACGAGTAAATTACTGTAAGAGATATTCCTGAAAGCGCTTCATTTGTGCTACAGAATACGTCTTTTATATAATACACCTTTTGATTGTATCATGCAAGCGATGTGAAACTTAAGTTGGTAAGCTAGTCTTGTTTGTTTGCTACAGTTGCTATTTCACTTTATTTACGTCGCTAATCGGGGAAAGACTTACTGTCACACCCCATTTCCTCTTTCTGAAATGTACATTGTATTCTGTCTGCTCAAAAGAAGACTGATTTTTTTTTTTAACTATCTTAATATGTCAGTGTAACAATATTAGTTTTTTGTATGTGTGTGTAGTTAATCTGTCACCGACAAAAGTATTATAATAGTCATTATCATGGCTATGGAATAACAAGACACATTAGTGCGCCATGCAAATTTTGATGAGTCACAATGAAAGGCCAAATTTGCCCTTTATCCCTGTAGTGTGGATCAAATGATGACTCCTCCCATCCCATCCAACAATAATACAATAATATACTTGCAGTTGTCTGAATCAATTCTTACATTGTGCTAATGTCAGAAAAAATATTTTTGTTCCTTTCTCTTAGATCTCATTTTATCTAGTTTCACATATTTTTTATTTAGTTCAAGGAGGGCAGTTTTCATGGCTTTTGCAGACCCTAGAGTTGACCGAGTGGACGATCAGTTTGAGATTCTGATGATTGTTTTTTCTTTGGGGAAAATATAGTCAAAGAAGGAATTTCAGCAAGATTTGCTGAAATCCAAGGGAGAAAGGATTGGAGAAAAATCTTTAGTAAAGAGGTTTGAGTTAGGAGGCACAGTAGGTATGACGAGTTGAGAGTGGGTTGGTTGGAAAGTTGTATGTAGGATCAGAGGAGCAGGAGTTATTGTAGTAACCTTGGAAGAGAGCAAGCAGAAGGAATAACTGGTGGTTGTAGCATTTCAGTGAGTGAAACTTTGCCAATTGGATGTGAGTGACTTTTTATGTAGTCTAGGGTGTTTATGTATCTATCTTAGCTGTGTCATCCCCGATATGTAACCAGTATTCAAGTGTGGATTGTTCTTTGAGCTTTGTAGAAGATTGTGAAAGCCATTTTCTGGCTTTTGGGATACGAATTTATGATACAGCCTCATTTGTCCTTTGTCTAATTTGAAGCCTTGTGCTTACATAAAGAAATAATTATGCTTGTGAAAGATTTTTACTTCAAACTCTGTCCTTACCCTGGAAATAAATAAATGCTGCCATATTCAGATTTCAGTCTCCTCTGAATCATCTGAGACTTTATGATAATCTAAGAAACCATTTATTATTTCATGGAACTGTAATTCATTCTTTTGTGTGTATGTACATTAATAGAAATAAGTGAAACTTTTTCTTGTAAACTTAGACACCTGTTTATATTTCTAAGTATTGTCCTTGGTTTAACCATAGTTTTAACATTGAAAGTATTTTCTTTTAAGAATAAGTCTTCTGAAATATTGCATTGTATAGACAGTTTTTTAAAGTTGAAACAGCAAAAAAATACATGTAAATTTGAAACTAAGGATTCTTAAATGCCATTTGCATGAAAAACAAACATAAGTGTTAACATGGTTAAAACATGGAGCATAAAAAGAGTGAAACAAATTAACTACTAATAAATATACATATAATTTTTTTTCTCTCACTGCTCCAGCATGTATGATGAAAGCTATACTTTACCAAGGAGGTCAAAATAAGGCTAAAACCTGTCTGAAGTTAATTTTTTTTCGTTCTTTTTCTCACTGCACTTATTTGTAGTTAGTCTTTTAATGGTCCCTGCATTAAATAACGTTAATGTCAGTATTGAAACTAATTAGTCTGGTTCATAGTGACTTAGTTACTGCAAAACAATGTGTTTTTTTTTCCTCCCTTTCACACTGTTACTCAACTTCCATTAAAATATTGTATTGTTTTTATTAAAATATTTCTATTTGGTTGACAGCTGAAATCCCCTTCTCAATTCTTATCACATTTGTTGTTGGCACTCCGTCGCTTACAACGTCGAGGGTTCCAGTTGATCCGATCAACAGAACAGCCTGCGTGTGAAATTAACGTGCAAGTGGCTGAGCACTCCACAGACACGTGTACCCTTAATGTAGTTCTCGGAGATATTCAGCGTGACACAGTGTGACAAGGCTGGCCCTTTGAATTACAGGCACAACAGAAACAGGAATAAGAGTGAGAGAAAGTTGTGGTGAAAGAGTACAGCAGGGTTCGCCACCATCCCCTGCCGGAGCCTCATGGAGCTTTAGGTGTTTTCGCTCAATAAACACTCATCATGCCCGGTCTGGGAATCGAAACCGTGAGTCTGCTGCCCTAACCACTGGGCCATTGCGCCTCCTCTTATCACATTAGGCCATAAGAAAATAGCAATGATATGGCTGAGTAGATATCATCATCATTGTTTTAATATCCACTTTTCCATGCATGCATGGCTCAGATGGAGATTATTGAGGCAGATTTTCTTTGGCCACAGATGCTCTTCCTGTTGCCAGCCCTCACTTGTTTCCAAGCAAAGTAAAATTCCCCCATGGTTATATATGCTTCCACAGAATATTGGAAATGAATTACCATACTTGTATTACAGTAACACTCATTTACAACTCTCACATGATATCAAGATAAGACACAAACATACACACATATACATATATACTCTTTTATTTGTTTCAGTGATTTGACTGTGGCCATGCTGGAGCACTGCCTTTAGTTGAGCAAATCGACCCCAGGACTTATTCTTTGTAAGCCTAGTACTTATTCTATCGGTCTCTTTTGCCGAACCACTATGTTGTGGAGATGTAAATGCACCAACATTGGTTGTCAAGTGATGTTGGGGGGACAGAGAGACAGACACACACACACACACACACACACATATATATGTACACATATATACGATGAGCTTCTTTCAGTTTCCGTCTACCAAATCCACTCACAAGGCTTTGGTCGACCTGAGGCTATAGTAGAAGACACTTGCCCAAGGTGCCACGAAGTGGAACCGAACCCAGAACCATGTGGTTGGTAAGCAAGCTACTTACCACACAGCCACTCATACGCCAATGGGCTTCTTTCAGTTTCTATCTACCAAATTTACTCACAAGGCTTTGGTTAGCCTGGGGCTATTGGAAACATTTGCCCAAGGTGCCATGCTCTAGGACTGAACCTGAAACCATGTCATTGGGAAGCAAACTTAACCACACCTGTGCCATCATTAATTTAACATTTGCTTTCCATGCTAGCATGGGTTGGGTGGATTTGAAATTCCACAACTTTTCATGTCTTGACTTCCCAATAGAATAAGACTGCTCTGTACTTATTCTTTTTATACATTTGAAAATGTTTCTTATCTTGTATTGCAAAGCCACTATACCTGAGACATATGGCTGATTGGTCCAACCTAGAATAAACCTTATATACTATATTGCACTCAAATAAAAGGTAAAGGTAACCTTGCTAGGAATTGTAATCAGAAGGTAGAAAGTTAATAATAATTACCTTAACCCTTTAGTATTTAAACTGACCATATCTGGCTCAAATACTCTAACTGGCCAGATCAGACCTCTCTCACTGCCTTACAATGTCATTCTAACAGTAAACAATCACATCACTGAAATCTCATTGCTATGATATAATGCATGATTAATTCAAAATAATATGAATAAATGAACATTACATTTGACAGAATCATCTGAATGCTAAAGGGTTAGTTAAGGCAGTATTTCTCAAGCTGTGTGTGAGTGGGACTTGGTAATGTTTTGGTAGGTGTGAGACACCTCAGAATGTGGCATAAGTAACAAGTGAATAACACTTTAAATATTTAGAATCAATTTTTTGAATAAGCTTCTCAACCATGTGGTCTCAGGTTTGGTCCTACTGAACAGTACCTTGAGCAAGTGGTTTCTACTATAACCCTGAGTCCTGTGGGCAGATTTGGTAAACATAATCTGAAAGAAGCCTCTCTGTGTGTGTTTGCATGTTTAGTGCTGATTTAGTGTTGGAAAAGAAGAGTATTTGATACTACAGTAAAGATTAATATTTTATTTGGTTTAAATCAATTTCTTGCTACTCTGAGCTTCATCTGTGGGTGCAGCTTGTGCACTCATAAATAAGCAAAACTCAGAATAGCAAGAGACTGATTCAACCAAAATAAAATATCCTTGTCTTAACATCATGTAATGGTTGTAAACAAAGATCACTGTTATACAAGCAATATTGTTAATTTCCAGCCTTCTGTGAAAAGCATGTCTGGTCATGGGAAATATTACTTTGCTTGAATACAAGTGAGTATTGGTGGCAGTAAAGGCATTTGACTATAGAAAATCTCTCTCAATAAATCCCATCCAAACCAAGTGAACATGGCAAAGTGAATGCTATCTGATGATATACATGGTATACACATTGTTCATGATGAAATCACATTTTTCAAAAGCTGATTAAAAAAAAAAAGTAGACACTATGTTAAAGCATTCATAGCATTCTTCCATTTTTTTTTCTACATCACATCCACTTATTTGATAATAATTGAATAATAAATATCTCCATGATTCACAAATATTCATAGAATCATTATCTGGTTTCAGATTCTGATATATTTTGGAGATGAAAGGTTAATCTCATAGATAAGACACTGGTGTATTGCAGGTAACATTCATTAACCCTTTAGCATTCAGATTACTTTGTCAAATGTAATGCTTATTTAGTCGCATTGTTTTAAAGCTAGTATTCATTATCTTGTAGCTTCAAGATATTTATGATGTAATTGTTTATTTTTAGAATGGTACATGTGAGAAGCCAGCTCTATCTGGTCTGAACATAATACAAGTAGAATATTTAGGCTGGATATGGCCAGTTTGAATGCTAAAGAGTTAATGACAGTTTTCTAACACCACAGCTCAGTGAATTGAGGCACGTAGAATGTGTTGTGGTTCAGTGAAAAAATTTAGTGGATATGAACTTAGGGACTGGTACTGATGTAGCCATGTGGTTATGGTCACTTCCCAACCACATGGTCTTGGATTCACTGTGTGGTACCTTGGACAAGTGTCTTCTACTTATAGCCTTGGCTTGACCAAAGCTTGTGAGTAGAATTGGTTGATAAAAATTAAAAGAAGCTCATCTTGTGTATATATTTTGTGTGTGTGTGTGTGTTTCTCTCCATGTCTTGACATCATGCAATACTTATAAATGAACATCATTGTTGTACAAATGGTGTCACTTAATATCCAATCTTCTCTGAAAAAATGTTCAGAGATGGGGGAGCAAATATTACCTTGCTTGGAAATGGGTGAGGGTTGGTGGTAGAAGAGCATCTAGCCATAGAAAACCTGCCTTAACAAGTTCTGTCTGCTCTGTGCAAGCATAGAACAGTGCCTGTTAAAATGATGCAGATAACAATGATGACCCAGAAGCTGGTAACCTAAAGCCTTATTCACTCAGCCATTTTACTCTTAACCATCATATGTTAAACCAAAGTAGTTTTCTTTTCTTTTTAATTTTGTTTTTAATACAGTCCTGATTTAATTAAGATGGATAAATTATTAGTGGGGTAACATATTAACATAAATAGTGGTAGAGATTTGGTTCAACAGTTGCTAACAATTGGGTTTTGCTGCATTGGTTAATCTCAATTGAATAGATTGGATAAAGTAACAATGTGGTTACTTTATTTGTGTTATTGATTCCCCCACTAGTTATCTTTTGTATTCTGATAGATTTAAGTGCAGACATGATACATTTATGGAAACATGAAGTCATTGTTATTGTTGAAAAATGATTGCAATTTCCATAAAAGAAACTTTTTTCTTTGCTTCTTTTATCATTGTTTGGTCAAATATTTTTGCATTTTTTTTTTTTCATTATAATTAAAACTGTTAGAAAATATTCATGTAGTTAGAACTGTCATTGATTATGATTTTTGGGTTGCTGTAAATGAGACTAATTAATATGAAAATGCCTTTAAAAATATAATCGGCTGGTCTATACTTGTTGGATCATATAAATGGAGTGGGAGAGTTTTAGATGTATAAAGTCTAGAATCAAAGAGTTTTAATCACCCCTGCATTAATTACTTATTCTAATTAGATAGGAGGGGGTGTTGTTTTGTTGTTGCTGTAATCATCTTTAGTATTCCCAATATCCTTAATAGCAGTAGTTCAAAAATCTGCTATTTCATAATAGCATTGTGAGATAGGTTTGAAATTAAGCATCACCTCATGTATCTTTATCTCCTCCTGTCATCTTCATTATGAGGCTCTGTGTTCTTGGGCCTTAATTATTTCTCTAATATTCCTTGGTCTGCTTCTACTATAAATATATTCCATAGAGCTTAGCACAGTCCTCTGGCTTACCAGCTCTTGTGAAACTGTCCAACTCATGCTAGCATGGAAAACATGTTAAATGATGATGACAATTCAGCCAGTTAGATTATCATATGATATCTTACATACATTTGGCCTATACTTTATGATGCCTTGTTGTCAATGTCACCAATCATTTTAGCATTTGCTTTTCTATGCTTGCATGAATTAGATGAAATATATCATGGCAGGTTTTATATGGCTGTATGCCTTTCCTGTTGGCTAATGCTCACTTGTTTCCAATAGTAATATTTTACCATGACCAAAGATATTTTCATGGAAGATTGGAAATGAATAATACTGCTTGTGTAACTGTGACACCCATTTACAACTGTTGCATGATGTCAAAGACATAGACACACACACATACAAATACATTCTCAAATTACTTGTGTTCAATCTTTTTCAAGAGTTAACATTGCAGATCCAACTCATTGCACTGATAAATTCTTTACTATTGTATAACACTTAATTCACTGTTCATGTTCCCATCAGAGACATTATATTTTTACACCACCCTGCCTTCATACAATGAAAAAACCTTTTGTTATCAATGGAAGTTGAAAATCCTCTAAATTTATATCTTCGTCACAGGCTATCCATTATTGCTATTACTTGCTCCATGTCCACCACTAGACAGTAGAACATATCTACTTCAGAGAACCACAGATGCCTACTCCTGCTATTAGCTACTTGAGTGACCTTAAAGTTTTCTAATACCTACTGCCAACCACAAAAGGGCAGGAGTGGTTTTATTCTCTGAAGTTTGCAATGCAATCCTCGTTGCAAGGTTTGAGCTTATGACATTTGTGTTTGTGCTCTAGAACTTTCACATCCTTCAGTCTGAAATTTGATGTTAATCTTTTTTTTCTTTTTTTTTGTCCTACTTTTCTAAATTATTTTTTCAATTCTTATTTGATCATCACTTTTCATCCAGAGCTTAAATCGTGTTTTGTTATGCATCAACTGATATAATATGGTTGTTGATATCAATAATTGATTTATTGATATATTCTTTTGTTTAATCTTCACTTCATGTGAAACTAATCTATCTAGGACATAAAATTCTAAAATAATAGATTTGAGTGACCCAGATATTAGCACAAAACTAAAAAGAATTAAAATATGAGAAATATAAAACATTAACATTGATTGTTGTTGAGTAGCCTCAGTTCACTCTAAGCTGGCCTATATCATGGAGCTAGCTGATTATATTTGAACTGTGAAATTCAGTAAATCAGACTACAGTATCATGAACTTGGGACAGTTTTGGTGGCTGTATTCTGATGTTTGTGTGGGCTGTATCATGGCAGTTTAGTTGAGTTCTGATATGCTTGTTTTATGAATTCAGTTTTGTCAGTGTACACTTTTGTAGATTTTTTGCAAAATCTAGTTTGTGAATATCTATTGTAAAGATTTACTTGTGACAAAACTACTTTTTATGGAGACATCACTGTTTCTTTGTAAATTCTTTTAAAAGTTTGCTAAGCACCATGATTTGTTTACCTAATTTTGGTGATTGCAAAGTGAATTATATTGGCTCCCTGTTGCTTTATTTCTTTAGGTTGGACCAATTTAGCAACAATTTTTGGTATGTATCATGTTTGAATGACTAATGAATGAAGATGAATTTGTCAAATGCTGTAGCAGTAAGCTCAATAGTATCTTGTCTCCAGATGGCTGAAATGTCATCTGATCTTTCTTTCACTTAGTCATTTAGTATAGGAAGTACAAAATACTTTTTATATTAACGGTTTTTTTTTTTTTTTTTTTTTTTT
>NC_068982.1:68508963-68539516 GCF_001194135.2 Octopus bimaculoides | reverse complement strand
TTTTTTTTTTTTTTTTTCTTTTTAATCAGAAAAATTAGAACTGTATCTGTGACTTTTTCAGTCCCTTCCTGAGAGGTCAGGTCAATACAGATGATGTTCAGCTTGAACATCTGTAGCTTAATAACTATAAAACAGGAAAATTTGGCAAGGAAGGAATACCAATCAGTCAGATGACCTTGTTTTAATCTAGTATAAGATATTTGTGAGTGTGTGTCTGTAGCATCAGAAGCACTGGCCTAGATATTTGAAAAGTACTGTGTATTTTGCATGTGCTTCGTAGAAGGTCAACTACTTATTAGAGCCAAAGAATTTATTGACCCAAAAGAGGAAACCAATTCTTTGCTATTCAGTTTTAGCTGTGTTACAAATATGTGGTCACCATAAAAGACCATCTGAAACTATGAGGCTCAGCAATTGTAGCAGATTACAGGAGTTTTTAACTTATTTATACCTTGGTGGAGATATAGGGTAAAACTGTTTCCCTTAATACATGCAGTGATAGTGTCTCTGTGCTATTGATGGATACTTTCAAAGTCTCTGTTTAGAGAAATAATGTAAATCTGCTGTGAAAGTTGATGCTCAGAATGTACTTCAAAGTCTTTCTCTAAAAGCACAGAAGTTAGTGTTTCCACTTTCCTCAGAACAAGTTGGATGGACTTGGTAGACTATTGTGGACCACTTGAATCAAGAATTTTATTCAAAGAGGCTCAGACTTCACACTCAACTGCTTACTCCCAGACTTCCTGTTTCTGCATTCCAATCATCTTGCTAACTTGCTCTTCCTCAATCAGTGTTTCCTCTTCATTCTGGACCAGCAACCTTGTGTTCTTACTCTGCACATTATCACTGATTGATGTGCTGTTCCCCAGATCAGCTCTTTCACAAGACATTACACTCTCTGGCATTCTATAACTCAGCTGCAACTTTGCATCATTTACCATTTCTGTGCTGTCTTGACTTCAATGACGTCCTCAAAAACTTTTGCATCACAAAGCTTTCAATATTGCTGCTCTCTTCTAGCCCAAATCAATGTGAACTCTTCTTTAGGCTGCTGATGTGGAGCTTCAATCTGTTGTTCTGTTCATACTAGTTAATGCTGCTCAAGCTCCAAGGCAGTCCCTGCTACTTCTGCAGAAACCTGTTTACTCTCTTCTCAAAATCCTAAACTATGTATATCAGGATCTCATAGATTTTCTGTGGGTGGATGCCAGTTTGGTATATCTAAGCATTGAGCTTGCCAGGTTGGCCTGACTTGTCCACTTCAGCTAGTTAGGCTTCCAACTCTTGCTTGGTTCTTGGATGGATGTTGTATATTTTCAGTTGCAATCAAACATCTCTTTCCCAGGCACTTCATTGATGCCTCAGTAATGGATGATTTCTGTGTGCTGCTAAATGTGAAGTAGAACTTGCTGTTAATTTTTTTTTAGGGATATGGGCTTTACCAGCTTGAAGCTTATGTGAGCTCAGTTGATTAGTTCCTTAAGGTTCTTTGGGATTTAACTGTTTCTAGGACAGATGTTGTTGTCAATATATGTCTACATTTCATCTGATCACCCTGTATGTATATATACAGGGTGCAGTGAATATATTGTCCTCTAATTTACACAAAAATGAAAATAACACAGACATCTCATTTTAACAGATAAAAATATCTTGAAATACTAAAGAGTAAATTTATTCAATAAAATTGCCATTGGTTTCAACCATGGCCTCCAGATGTCTTGGAATCTCCTGCAACTATTCTGTTCATGCCTTCAGTTCATCTTTGGTGTTACAAGGAGTTTTGTTGGTCTCTCGCTCAACTGTGCCCCACACATAATAATGAAGGGGGTTGCAGTCTGAGGGTTAGGTGGCCAGATGTTAGGGGTGATGTGGTTGCAGAAATTGTCTGACAGCCATGACTAGATTCTTCTGCTTGTGTGGTATGGTGTAGAGTCCTGTTGCCAGATATAGGGTCTTCTAGTAGTCACCCTCTTGACCCAGGGCAGCACTACCTCCTCCAGGCACTTTATGCAGGCCTCTGTGTTGAGTCTGAGGCCATGTGGGAAGATGAATGGAGGCATGTCATTGCCATCACTAGTGATCACTCCAAACACCATGATGTTGACTGGATGTTTGATTTTTATCACTCTCAGTACATGCACTGTCCTCAGATTGACACCCAAACACTCTGAAATGTTCATATTGGAGTTTCCGGTGTGAATGCCAAGCAGTACACCATATCAATTCCAAATTTCTGGCAGAGTGAATTGCGTTATGGTGCTGGGTTTTTTCACAGATGATGCCCAACTATACTGTGTAGTTGACAAAATCAAAAACAAACAATACACATGCGCAACAAAATGAAAAATATAAAATGGCAGCAATTTACCCATCACACCCTGCATGTGTGTGTGTGTGTGTATATATATATGATAGATTACTCTCATTGTGAATGACAAATGAGGGTTCAGTAAAATAAAGTGGTAATCATGTTCTATGGACGTAGATGTGTCTCCTGAAGCTTATTGGTGCCTTGCAAACTTTTCAGCAAATGGACCAAGTTGAGGACTCAGTTTGCTTGAGTGCTTATGGATCATCTACTATGTGTTTTCTTGAATGGATGGCAAGTCCTGCTTTGCTTCATGCCACAAAACCACAATGACAGGTAGGGTTTTCATTTAGAGGAGCAGCGTTTTGCCTGTGTGCCTTCATGCTTGCACAAAGTTGGTTCCAATGTTGGAGTTGATTGCTCAAATCTTTGAACTAAGGAGAAGCAAGACTGGTGCCAGGTCTTGTGTTCTGATGCTTTGCTTTCCCAGGAAGAAAAGGGAATGTTGCATCACTTCAGATTGTCTTTTAGTTTGTCTTTTAAGTGCAAGAGTGGCCCTCCAACTGACCTCCCTGTTGGAAATTGGCCAAAGAGAAGTTGCTTTGGAATTCTGATATCACTTATACACGAGAGATGACCTGACCAAATGTATGTATGTATGCATGCATGTGTGTCCCACAACCACTGCTTGGCAACTGGTGTTAGTGTGTTTACGACCCTGTAACTTAACAGTTCAGCAACAGTGACTGATAGACCAGTCTTTAAAAATGATAAGTTTTGGGGTCAATTCATTCGACTAAAAGATTCTTCAAAGCAGTGCCCCAGTATGACTGCAGTCTCATGACTGAAATAAGAAAAGATAAAAGTAATGAGTATTACATGTGACAGAGTGATCTGAAAGCTAAAGGGTTAAGAGTTAATTTACAGTAAATTACTGATAGTTGATCAAATTTCATAGTAAAGCAACCCGTTTAACTGATCTCAAAGTAAAAAAAAAAATAAAACCTGAGAATCAAATGTAAATTTATTCAAATTTCAAAAGTTTAATAAAAAAATTTTTTTAAATACAGTATTATTGTAATTGATGTTCAATGAACATGTAGGATCAATGCATGAAGAAGTTGTGCAACCAAACAGAAAAAAATAAACAACTTGAAAAATAGCATGAAAACATTGTAGATAGTGAACTATAGGCAGTTATGAAATTGGAATTTCTCAAAAGACAGAAAATTCAATTTTTTCCCCCCTCCTTTTCATAAGAAGAAAAAATAATAATTTAAGGTTTCAGGGTTGTTTTATGAATAACTTCTTATTTGAGATTAATGCAAAATATTAGTGTGCATCAATGAAACAGATTAGAAGAGTTTCAACAATTCTCAGGATACTCTTAGCTCACATGTAATTGCAACCACCCTTGTTCCTCAAGAACAGATAATTAGACTTCCCAT
The DNA here is from genome assembly GCF_001194135.2 of Octopus bimaculoides. Classification (NCBI taxonomy): domain Eukaryota; kingdom Metazoa; phylum Mollusca; class Cephalopoda; order Octopoda; family Octopodidae; genus Octopus; species Octopus bimaculoides. Next base: position 68,535,757 of record NC_068982.1, on the reverse strand, counting down.
TCTTTAAGTACAGGATATTATTAACCAAGGTAATGCAATTTTCCATTTGTTAATTCCATGTTCAGCAAGGTGTGTAACTGCAGATGACCAATCAATATCACAATTAAAAGAAAAAAAGAAATTTTTTCTTTTCAATTTTTGCTATATAAAAATTTAAAATAAAAAAAACGAAAACACTAAGATCTTATTAAAATTTAGATTTTGCTTCTTCTAGTTAATGCTAAGCTAACTACTGCCAAGACTCAAAACAAATTTTTAAATGAATGCAGAAAAAGAACACTATTAACATTACTATCAATCTTATCTATCCACACAACTAAAACAGCGATTTTTTTCAAACTGTAACTCCACTGTAACCCCAGTTCCCTACCAAATACTGGTGAAAATTTTTGTTCCCTTCTTTATTAATAAGACAAAAAATTAAGGTTTGCAACCACGTAATTCATTGTTTGCCCATGGTATTAGACACATTTAAAAAAGTTTGAAACTAACTAATACTATTAATCAAAATGCAGGGTTGGCAAAGTCATTAGCATAACAGACAAAATACTTAATGGCATTTCTTCTGACTTTACACTCTGAGTTCAAATCCAGCCAAGGCCAACTTTGCCTGTCATCTCTTTGCAGTCAATAAAACAACATAGCAGTCAATAAAATAACATAACATGTCTCCTCCCTACAAAACTGCTGGCCTTGAATCCTAGCAATGGACTATTTTCAGGAGGAATGTTGTGATGGAAATCAGGTAACTAGCCTTACTGAGTCGGAGTTGAAAAAAAAAATTCAAACAAAAAAAAAATCGTATTAAACATGGCAATTTGTCCATCCACCCATGAGAGATACTGCACTAGAATACATTGTACATGCTTATAGGTGTGGGATATGTGTGCATTCATATATGTAGTATAACATGAGCTACCCAGGATGGGTGTAATGCTGTTTGAAGAGTGCTCACTGGATTGAATTAGTGATGCAGTATCCTTTGATCCCCACTCTATGCATAGACAGAAGGATGTATATCCATACATATGTATAATAAATAGTTGAAAGTAGTGTGTACTTTATTACCAAAATCAATGCAGACATACATACACATATAAATACACACACATGCACATGCAGTGACATGCAATGTAGAACAGAGGTATAAAAACAAAGAAAGACAGAAAGAAATGAGTTATGTTAATTTGTTTGAAAAGCTGAGTATGTGTAAGGATAGAAAGTTGTTGAACATTGAAGGCATTAGCTAATATGTTGGAGGAGAAAACAGCTGGACTGTTGTAGGCATAGGTGCAGGCATGGTTGTATGGTTAATAAGCTTGGTTTACAACCATGTGGTTTCAGGTTCAGTTCCACTGCACAGTTCCTTGAGCAAGTGTCTACTCTTATAGCCCTTAGCTAACCAATGCCTTGTGAGTGAATTTGGTAAATGGAAACTGTGTGGAACCCAGTCATGTGTGTGTGTGTGTGTGTGTGTGTGTGTGCATGTGTGTGTGTATGTTTGTCCTCACTACCACCCTAGGGTTGGTTTATTTACATCCCCATAAGTTAGCTGTTTGGCAAAAGAGAGAAATAGAATAAAAACCAGACTGTGGTCAATTTGTTTGACTAAACCCTTCAAGGCAGGGCTCCAGCATCGCCACAGTACAATGACAGAAACATGTAAAAGATAAAAGATGTGATACAAATGAAGTGCAGTTGGGTGAAGAAGCACCAGAAGCAAGACATGGTTGGGTCTACATGTGTAGGGCCTCTGAAACAATACTGCATCAGAATATGTTCATAATTACTATGCTACAAATCTAACTTAATCCAGCATGAAAATAATCCAGTGTACACTCACTTCTGTTCAAGCAAACACTGCAAAAACATGGTGTATCTAAGTGTACTAGATTTATGCTCTACCTTTGCAACCATCAACAATGAGCTTTTATATATATATAAAAGATGGAGGTAGAGATAGTCCAGAAGTAAATCTAAGACATTTCACCCTCAGACAGAAGATAAACTGTTTTTACTTCAAATTTTCATAAATTTTTACTGATATTAAAAAAGATGATTCATCATCAAAACCAGTAATATTTTCTTTATATAATTTTTAAAATCATTTTATTAAATTCCTTCTGTGCTATTTCTACCTCCATCTTTTATATATAAAAATAGTGAAAGAGGGGGTCTAAATGTGACACACCAACACACAGTAATTAGTTTTCATATTTATTATATTAGATATATATATATATATATATATCTAATATAATAAATACGAAAACTAATTACTGTGTCACATTTAGACCCCCTCTCTCACTATTTAGTGACACTCCTACTATTCCCCATGATGGGGTGAGAGTAATAGTAGGCATAGAGATGGTGAAGATAGAGAGAAAAGAGCGGGAGAGAGAGAGAGAGAGACAAAGAAATTTAGGGAGAGTTGATGATGTTTTATGAAAAGTAGTATGATGGTGATAGTGGGAGTAATGATAAAAGAGAGAGAAAAAGTGTGCATGTGAGAGAAAGAGGGAGATGATGTACAACTTTGTTTAACCATGTCCCTTTGACAGAAATTCCTGCCGCCAGCATACTGAACACTATCATTTTTGTTTTATTTTTTGCTTTCTTTTATACATGTATACAAACACATACACACACATATATATAAAATGCACTTTAATTGAAATAAAGTTTCCCTCAAATTAAACATAACTAATATAATAAATGTGAATGTCAGTGTGTCACATTTTTTCAACTTTAATAAATCTTTTTTGCTGGAAGCACAAGGCCTCAAATTTGGAGGGAATGCATTAAGTTGATTACATCGACCCGGTACTAATTTTATCAACCCTGAAAGGATGAAAGGTAAAGTCGACCTCGGCAGAATTCAAACTCAAAACCTAATGGCAGATGGTATACCGTGAAACATTTCGCCTGGCATGCTAACAATTCTGTCAGCTTGCCGCCGTAATGTAATATAATGATATATGTGAATGTCAGTGTGTCACACTTTTTCAATTTTACTCCTAGAGGCCATAGCCCAACATATGCCATTTTGGAATCAGGCTGACTCTGTGAGTAAATTAAAAATATTCCGGGCTGAATCTGGACCCACAATCCTGAAATTTTGGATTCCCAAGTTTTCATTACTGTAATTGTTTTCAGCAATTTTTTTAATGTGACTTTTTGTGACAAATTTTTTTGTATGATAACAATTTTTATAATTGAAAGGCTAACTCCATGGATAAATTAAAAAACATTCCGGGCTGAATTTGGACCTGCAATCCTGAAATTTGGAATCCTTGTGGTTTCATTACTGCGATTTAAAAAAAAAAAAATTTTTTTTTAATGACAAATATGATCATCATTGGGATATGACTCTGGAGGAAGCAACTGCAACAAATTCTGCAAAACAAGTCAGAGATCTGTTTGCAGATCTTTCCATTCAGGGTCAGTTGCTTAAAAGCCACCCAGTGCGGTGGCTTTTAAACTAGTGTATAAGATATATATATATATATATTGCTTATGTTCTTTATAAATTTGAAGAATGTCTGAACATGAAAATTAAATTACAACATTAATGTAAATTAAAACCATAACAGACAAACAAAAAATGTGTTCTCTTGATTTTTCAATACAGGAACGAAACCGAACATGTTGGAATGATGCCCTATATTCTTCCTAATTTGTGATTGATGTTCCTCTGCGATGTGTACAGGATTTTGAAAACACTACCTCAAACAGACACAACTAAGTTACTCATCATCATCATCATCATCATCATCGTTTAACGTCCGCTTTCCATGCTAGCATGGGTTGGACGATTTGACTGAGGACTGGTGAACCAGATGGCTGCACCAGGCTCCAATCTGATCTGGCAGAGTTTCTACAGCTGGATGCCCTTCCTAACGCCAACCACTCCGAGAGTGTAGTGGGTGCTTTTATGTGCCACCAGCACGAAGGCCAGTCACAGGCACAATATGGTTAACAGTCAGTAGCAGCCTGATGAAGTCTCCTACATATGGCTCCTCAGATCAGTTGTCTCTCTTAAGTAGTTTTCTGGCAGATAAGGCCAACACAAATTTCATAAAACTGTCCCAAACTATTTCCTAATTCATGTCTCAAAATTACATTCATACAGTTGTCAAGTGCAAAAACTTCTCTAATCCCTCCAATATAACAAAGCAATTGGGCCTGACAGTGTTCTTTCCATTACCTTCAGAGAATACAACACAAAGGAAGTTTTTATCTTCTCCAACATATTAATTGTTTTTTTATCTACAGGGATCTATCTCAGTCTATAGAAACATGTAACAGTGTAACCAATTCACCAAAAAAAAAAAAAAAAAAAGGGCAAATGCTTGACATGCCAACTTAACAGTTCCCTAAATTCTTCCAATACCTAGATCAATTAACTAAGCAGAATTGCACCAATGATATTTTAACAACTCTTAGCAGTAATTGTGCTTCTATTCTGATACATGCAAGGCAGCCAAATAAAAAGGTGTTAGATTACTCTAGATATGACCTTCCATATCCTAAACCCATAGTCCCAAACTTGTTCACTTGCAACTAAACATCATGAAAAATTAGAAATGTGTAAGCAAACAGCTCTCTTATCATCATGTGTTTCTTTCTCTCCTTGGTATGGTTTGTCTAAGTCAGATCTACCGAAGACTTTCCTACATAATCCAACTACAACCTCTTGCTCTAGAGAACTTAATAAAAGTACTTCAATTTCCCTTATCACTAACAAAATGCTTGACTGTCTGGCACAAGAGCCTCTTAGCTTTGTTGCTTGACTGAGTGCTATCCAACATATTTGGGAACTCAGTTTCTGATTACCGTAAAAACCCATATAATTTACGCACTTTTTGTCACAAAAACATTTTCAGGCGTGCGTAAATTACATGAGTAGATCGTTTCCAGAATTGTTTTAGAAATTTTTTTTTGTTGAAAAATGATATACAGGAAGTTGACTCATTTAATGTCAGAATGGGTTTTTACAGAAAAAATATAATGAAATTGACTTTTATTTATGCTGGATGGTATAATGCTTACTTTTTCTGTATAAATTTACTAAAACCATTAAATGGGTAGCTACTTTATGAAGTTAGACGTTCATGCTGGTAATCATGGTCCAGGCCATATTTTATACATTGCGTGGAGTTTCTACCAATTGTAATGGAGCCCAGCAATTTCCTTGAATCGGTTTTTCTCTGATTAGATAGTCTAGCTTGCATTTGCACCAGGAAGTTATTTGTTCACTTTCTTCATGTTACAACACAATGAAATTCCTCACTGCTGATATCACCACTATCAGCTCTTACTGCATGTAATGTCGACAACGACATCATAATTCATCTTTGCACATGTAAACTCACTAAGTGAATATGACTTAGCGTTCCTACAGAAACCTTCATTTACCTTATACGATGTTTAATGTCGTTTCACATTTATGTTGAATTATGCAGCAATCTTATGTTCTCTTCATAGAACACTTGTAATGTAATTATTACCAGTTCTTTTGGTATAGTAGATTTTTGCTATTCTTGGTTATGTCTCCTCACAGACATGTATATTCTAACAAGTTGCTTCTTAAAATTCATACCTCTCTTGTTCAATAAACACAGAGTTAAACTTGCAAAAGCTGTTTATTTTCTCCTTTTGATTTTTAATGTTTATTTTAGCGGGTTACCAGACTATCAGTTTGGTCTCCCGGCTAAAATGACAAATTTCTAAGTTTGCTTGAAGTGTGAAAGGGATTAAAATTTCAATACTCCGTATCAAAGGTTCCGACAAGAATAGGCAGAAAATTAGAGCTTGAGAAAAACACTTTCAACTAATCAGAATTGTGTTTACATAATCAGTTTGATCAGTCACCTTCCTCCGTTGGTTGAGTAAAGTGTCATCTAAGCTGATGTTTATTGGTAATTAAACATATTTTGCAACACTTGTGCATATTTATCAGCTTTGTTTTTTCCTGTGATCATGATTTGAGAAGACATATAGAAGTATGCTAAAGATCAGATATAATCTCTTGTGAGCAAGAAATATAAAATAAAGTTTATTATAAGCAACACAAATACTTCGTAATTTAATAGCTTTCAATGTGATACCTGCTAAACAAATTATTTTTATTCAATGAAAATTTAATAAAATCTAATCATAAGTAAGTGAAATTATGCTAAATACAACTAAATTGAAAACCTTTTTTTTCCCTAGCCATATCAACAATACTGAAAACTTTTGGGTGAAAATTTTACATGAGTAGAAGCTTTTTTTAACAATTTTTATCCTGAAAATCACCTGTATAAATTACACAGGTGTGCAAATTACATGAGTTTTAACGGTATACTGCTCTGTGCATAGAGGGTCCTTCTCTGACCTACATTCTATACAATTCTGGCATACCTCAAACTTCAGTTGTCTTCTGCATTCTTCTTTAATACAATAGCAACCAACTTTTAGCCACACACACATTCCAGTACATATCATAGCACCTTCCATTCTCCTTTAATCTTCAATACTTGAACATCACCCACATGCAACTTCAATCCAGACTTGTACTATTTCCATCATATCCTCCAAAGTGATATGATAAATAAGTCCTCGTCTACAACACCACTACATGTATCACAGTCTCTGACAATCTCACATAGTGACAAGTTAGGTCAGCCAGAAAGTCCTGTAATATTTCCAGAAGATGGAAAAGAACCAAATTCTTCTTTGGTCTTCATTAATAAATTCAGTCAAGATAATATTTCCCCCCACTTATTGATAACATAATCCCATCCACTTGGCAACTTGTCGATCCCTTGAGCATAAAGTTCTTCAGGTTTTGAAGCTAAGAAACTGCTTTTAACTGCTTCACAATTGATAAACTGTTTTCTCTCTAAATAATGTTGCATTGATCTGAAAAGATGATAGTCAGATGAAGCATGGTCACAAGACTAAGGAGGACAAGCCAAAACTTTCATAATTAGTGCCATCATTTTTTTCTGAGTGACTTGAGTAATATGTGATCTTGCATTATCATATAAGAGCAACAACTCCTTTATGATTGACCAATGATGAACACTTTTCCTGCAAATTTTGGTGCGATGTTTCCAATTGACAACAATATTTAATTACACTAACCATTTTGTTTTTTGGGTTTGGAAATGGATTCTCTTTTTTCACTGTTTGCTAACCATTGTTGTTTTTGTAGGATATGATTGTAGGGAACCTGCATTTTATCACAAGTGATGATTCTACACAGGAAAGGTTTGGTAGCATGTCTACTCTTCAAGGACAAATAGAGGGAATTTATTCGATTAAGTTGTGAAGTAGTCAGATGAGGGACCCACTGACCAAGTTTAGGCACTTTTCTTAGTTCATGAAGTGTGACTTAAACTGGCCTGTTTTGCTCATTCCCATGCAGTTTGCCTTGGATTTTCTTCAACTACAGGTTTCAGAACATAGTTTTCCAGATCAAGAGGAATATGCAAGAAAAAAAAAGTTTCCTGAGTGAAACTGGTCAAAACATCATTGGCATGTCTGGACACTTGAAGCTTCACTTCCATAAACAGAATGGATATTCCACTTCCATTGCTGAAGGGCCCTTTTCAATTCATACAGCAAACAGTACCTGATAAAGGTCTGATTTAAACTAATTTAAAAGGGTAAAAGTAATATGAATTTAGCTACTATGGTATAAAGTAAACTGCAAAGAAAATATTAAAAAAACAATAGAATGTAAAAATTAATGCTTATTTCACTTGAAAAAGTACCCTCAAAGTGATCATGTCAACAATGTAACAGAATTTTCTTTCCAACCTAATATATTACTTGGCCAAATTTGCATGCTTCTCTTTTTAGCCCTGATCAATTGCTGACCTTTCACAAAGCTCAAGTGAGAACTATATTTGAGTAATACTTACTCATTTGGGATGGTACTCAGTTACACTGAGAAACGTCCTTAACTACATCCCGGCTGATTAGCATAGATTCACTCACTTGGCTACATTATTGGCTCACAGACATACTTCTGCTACTACAGTAATACATTTTGCTCTTTTGAATGAGATAGCTCCTTATTGCTTCCACCCAAAATCAGTCTTCTTATCTGTATCTCATCCCAAATTTCACATGAACACTTCTCCCAATCCTTTTTTTAATCAGAATTCCAGTTGCATGAAATTTATTCCTAGCCCACTTATAGACGTCGCAGAAGAACATCAAGTTTATTGTTGATCTCCTTAGTCTGTTGAGAGCCAAAGATCATAAAAGGTGTTCATCCTACTCCGACTGAAAACATACTGGTTATTAATCATGCTTGCATATTATATTTTTCTTTCTCAAAAAAAGTTAAGCAGCTTCTTTCTCATTGTTTCTTGGCTTCACTATATTCTTTGTTAAAGTTTCATATTTTTTGTTAATTCTGACTCTGAAGTCAGGGAAAAATATTCACTCTTTTTTTTTTTTTTTTTCCTCAAGAGACAAAAAAGTCAAATTAATAAAACTCATTACTTTTTATTGAAATATTAATAACTGATAGAAAAATACAAAGAAAAAATGATTCCTTCGGTAAAATGCATTTCAAGAAGATTTCTGCATTCTGTTTAACAGAGAGCTGAGAGATTGAGTGAATAGAGAGAGAGAAGGTGGACGAAAATTTGTTCAACATACAGCTAGCATTAAGTTAACCAAGTATAAGAGACTTTATTCTTTCAAATTTCTTTTTTGACCGACCTTTATTTTTACTTATTAACTAATTTTGCTATGACCCATTTCATCTGCTACTGATTCAGTATTGACTACATAGTTACTATTTTAGTGGAAATTATTCATATAGTTTCAATATCTGGTAAATCAAAACTGCTACTAGTATAAGAATTTATTTAAAATTATGACAAGCTAGATGCTACTTATGCAAGTGCTGTGGTTTGCTAATAAATAATATTTTGGAGTTGTACATGTTTGGTAAGTAACTTGATCTGAGATGGTGTGCTGAAACAAACAATTACATACTGGAAGAGTCATGATAGCCATTTAAAACGCTGCCCAAAACGATTATATCCATTTTTTACTTTATACTTTATGCTATAATGTGTCAAAAACTTAAAATAGAGAAAAAGATGTTGAAACTACATATGCTACAATTGTACAATAAAACAAAAGTAAATAATATGCAAGTATCAAATGGCTATTATAATTTTATTGCCATAATATTGTTGAAAATATTATGCACAAAATAGCCAAATTGCCCAATAGTTATTCTAAAACTTTTAACTGTTTCAAACAGTTTTTATAGTAAGATAAAATAAAGAATTTATTCCCCAAAATTCATCATCTATTAAATATTTTTTTACAGAAATGGAGTGTTGCTGTGAAACACCTTCAGTATAAAAGCTCTGTTCCAATGAATATATCATTCACTATGATCAAAATTGTCTACTATGCTGGATGATAAAAAAAAATGACTTCCAACAGAAACAAAAGTCACCAGATTTGTAGAGGTAGCTAAGTAGGAATTTGTTCATGCTTTTCCTAAGCATTGTTGCTAGATACCTAACAGACTACCTACTGATGAACTCCAATATTGATACCGCCATTCAAGAAGGAAGGATCCAAAATGTATTAGTGTACCTAGAGTATATAGATATGGTTAAGTAATTGATCAGAGAAGCCTAGAAGAACATGGGTGACTTGGTAGTGTTGTGGCTGGACTGTGAAAATGCTTATGGGTCCTTACTCTGATTTGGCAAGGTTTCTAAAGCTGGATGCTCTTCCTAATGCCAACCACTCCGAGAGTGTAGTGGGTGCTTTTTATGTGCCACCAGCACAGGAGCCAATTGGGAGGCACTGGCATTGACCACATTTGGATGGTGCTTTTTACATGCCACTGGCATGTCAGGCAGCACTGACATCGACTCGCACTTGAATGGTGCTTATTACGTGCTACCAGCATGAGTGCCAGTCAGGCAGCACTGGCATTGGCTACAACTATGATTTCCATTTTGATTTTGATTGACTCAATAGGTTTTCTCAAGTGCAGCGTATCGCCCGCTGATTCAAGGGTACTTTTAAATGGGCTGGTCATGCAACACTGGTATCGGCTACTTTACTTACCAGGTCATTGGCCACAGTTTGATTTCACTTGACTCGGCAGGTCTTCTCAAGCAGTGTATCGCCTGACGATTCAAGGGTACTTTTAAATGGGCTGGTTATGTGACACTGGTGTCAGCCACAACTGTGATCTCACTTTACTTGCCAGGTCTTCTCGTCATTGCCTCTGTGAGGCCCAACGTTCGAAGGTCATGCTTCACTACCTCATCCCATGTCTTCCTGGGTTTCCTTCTTCCACAGGTTCCTTCCACTGTTAGAGTGTGACACTTCTTCACACAGCTCTCCTCATCCATACACAGCACATAACCTTATCAGCGCAGTTGTCTCTCTTGTACACCACATCTGATGCTTCTTATGCCCAATATTTCTCTCAGGGCACTTAGACTCTGTTGTGTATACACACTGACCTTATACATCCAGCGGATCATACCAGCTTCATTTCTTTCAAGCCTATGGATGTCCTCAACAGTCATGGCCCATGTTTCACTGCCCTGTTACATGACTGTTCGCACATATGCATCATACAGTCTACCTTTCACTCTGAGTGAGAGGCCCTTTGTTACCAGCAGAGGTAGGAGCTTTCTGAACTTTGCCCAGGCTGTTCTTATTCTAATGGCAACACTCTCAGAGCAACCACCCCCACTACAGACTTGTTCACCTGGGTAGCGGAAACTATCAACCTCTTTTAGTTTCTTCCTCAGGCATATGATGGAATCTGTTTTCTGTACATCTTCAGTGTTTATTGCCCCTGTACATCTGCTACACACAAAAACTATCTTCCCGGTTAACCTTTCTTTGATATTGCTGCACCTCTTATGTAGCCATAGTTTACACTGGGTACATCTTATGGAGTTTCTTTCTACACCTTTTCTACAGATCGAGCAGGGCCATCTACATGAAGTGGTTTGTGATTTGTTTGCCTTCCTACTTACTATGACTTTGGCTTTGCTGGATTGATTCTAAGGTCCTTTGATTCTAGATCTTGCTTCCACATTTGAAACTTCATCTCTAGTTCTGGTAGTGACTCAGCTATTAGAGCAAGGTCATCATCATAGAGGAGCTCCCAGGGGTAGCTTGGCTTGAATTCCACTGTTATTGATTGCCTGGAGGACTATGATGAATAAGAGGGGGCTGAGGACTGATCCTTAGTGAAACTCAACTTCTACCTGGAATTCTTCACTATACTTGTTGCCAACCCTCACCTTACTGACAGCATCCCTGTTTATGTATGTATGTATGTGTGTTTCTATCATCAATACGAAACAACCATCAACAGTAATAGTATGAAGTAGGTAAGCAAATCCATTTCAAAGAAAAACAGAATGTGGTATACTATTGTATTTTAAAAGTTGAATGGAATGTCTTTGATCTTAGGTCTGTGAGGATTGACTTGAGATTAAACACCCACAAGAATATAGTAAGCAAGAACAATATGACTATGACCACCATACCATGAACAATACCTGCCCACCATCACTAACATCTAAATCAATGCAACTCACATTGTCACCCCTATCAACCCACCTACTTTTGAATTCAACTGGCTACAAAAGATATCATCATATATACACCAACATGTGTGTGTATGAGTGTTTGTATGTATGCTTTCGTGAGTACTTATGTCTCAAGTCATAAGTGCAAGAGGTGAATTGCCTATAAAATCTGGTGACCCTTCAGCTAACTATCATCAATAGTCCTTTCTCTTCCTCAGTCCTTCATCTTTCCATCTCATTTTCATTATGGCATCAATAAGGCAGTTTTCTGCTCTCAGATTTTTCCTGAGCCAATTTTTTTTTTACTGAATATTTGTTGTGGATAAATTATTGCCACTACTGTTGGATTTTCTTTCAATTTAAGATGTTTAGAAAGAAGCTCCGGTTGTGCAAAAAGGAACCATAAAGGTATTACACTGGATATTTTCTTGATGTTTTCTTGATGAAGAAGTAAAACTAAGTTATATTGCCAAAACATTAAATCTTGCAATGTCTACAGTGGGCAAAATATGTGACAACAAAGAGAAAATTATATCAAGTGTCCAAGAAGCTACCCTGTTAATTGTCCAAACTTTATTTTTCTATAGATCTAATGTAACACTTAAAATGGAAAGACTCTTATGGATTAACGATCAGAATCAGTGTAATGTGCCAATAAACATGATGGTTATTCAAAAAGGAGCCAAATGTTTGTGATGATTTGCAGAAAAAGGAAAGTGTGTGGAGAGCGGGGTGGAACTTCTAATGACAACCTCTTTTTGGATAGTAAAGGTTGGTTTGAAAGGTTTAAGAAGTGTATGAATTTGCACAATGTAAAAATGTTGATACAGAAGCTGCTTCTAATTATCCTGGGAAGTTGAAGAAAATGATTGCTGAAGGGGGCTATACATAGGTATATAATGTTGATGAGACTGCACTTCTCTAGAAGCACATACCTGCTAGAATTTTTATTTCTTGAGAAGAAAAATCAATACCAGGATTTAAAGCTTTCAAAAATTGTCTGACACTTCTTTTGGGAGGAGATGCTGCTGGTGATATAAAATTAAATTCACTACATATGTATCACTCTGAAAATTGAAGGGTCTTCAAGGATTACACAAAGCTCCATCTACCTCTGATTTGGTATTCAAATAATAAGGCACGGATAACTAAGGACCTTTCCAAAGAGTGGTTTACAAACGTTTTTTTCTCCTGTCATACAAAGGTACAGTGCTAGACATAATATTTCCAACAAAACAATGTTTCTTTTAGATAATGCACTAAGCTACTCAGCGAACTTAAATGACCTGATGATGTAAAGTAGAATATATCTCCAAGATGATGATGATGAATACTTTTGTGCTCCATCCCATGGATCAAGGTATGTTATATGAGAACTTTCAAACAACTTATGAAAACATTTGACAGGAAGGATAAACCTACAGTTAGAGATTTCTGGAAGAAATTCAACCTAATGGATGTTATGGCTAATATAGCTGAGTCATGTGATGAAGTGAAGCCTTCAACTTTGAATAGTGCTTGGAAAAGTTTATGGCCAGACTATCGGTAACATAATAAAGTTTTCCCCAAGCAGAAAGTCTACATGAAATTTTGGAAAGATATTGTGACACTTGTAAAGGATGTAGGATTTGAAGAAGTTGTGATGTGACTGAGTTACTAGTATCCTAGGGAGAAAGTTTAGCTAACAAGGAGCTGATACTGTGAAGAAAAGAACAAGCTGAGAATACAAATGAGACAATGGAAATTCCACCTACTTCACTTAAATTATTACTAAAGGGTTGGTGCTTATAGACAGTCTGCAGATGTTTACCGATAATGATCCTAATTGTGATTGTAATATAAAAATTACTGGATGAGTTTACAGTGAGCTCAGTTCCTATACTGAGCTGTACAGAGATGATGTCATAAGCAACAAACAACTTTAGATAAGTTCTTTACCCATCAAACTGATACTCTTTTTTTACTCTTTTACTTGTTTCAGTCTTTTGACTGTGGCCATGCTGGAGAACCGCCTTTAGTCGAGCAAATCGACCCCAGGACTTATTCTTTAGAAGCCTAGTACTTATTCTATCGGTCTCTTTTGCCGAACTGCTAAGTTACGGAGACGTAAACACACCAGCATCAGTTGTCAAGTGATGTTGGGGGGACAAACACAGACACACAAACATATACACACACATACATATATATGTACATATATACGACAGGCTTCTTTCAGTTTCCGTCTACCAAATCCACTCACAAGGCTTTGGTCAACCCGAGGCTATAGTAGAAGACACTTGCCCAAGATGCCACGCAGTGGGACTGAACCCGGGACCATGTGGTTGATAAGCAAGCTATTTACCACACAGCCACTCCTACGCCTGATGTTGATGATAATGAACTATAAGATGGTAAATATTGTCCCTCATCCTCCTAGTAATGCTCATTCCACCACCTTCCCCCACACAGTAAACATCTTTTGTGGTAAGAATGTACTCTTATGATATTATGATTCTTATTAATTCCCTAACTTATTCCACTTGAAATGTTTGTGTTTTTATGTATCTGTGTTGTACAGTGTATGTTTAGAAATAATTATTTTCATGTATAAAGGTAATTATGTTGCTGGTTCTCTGTTGTTTTCTTGTGCTTTAAATTTATTTTTTAAATGCTTACAGGAACACATTGATGATTTGAAAATTAATAGGAAAATTTATTTTGCATTATTTCTGTAGAGTAAGGGATTCCTGTATATGCAACCAGCTTCCACACAGGTTGTGTTTACCAAATTCACTCATAAGGCATTGGTCGGCCCAGGGTGCTGTGTAGTGGGATTAAACCCAAAACCTCATGGTTGCAAAGTGAAGTTCTAAACCACACAGCCATATATTTATCTATCTAGATAACTTTTATCAATCTTTGTGAATCTTTTGTGTCATCAGGATTTTTTATGCTTCCAAACCTTGCCTTCTGTATATTTATATTTCTAGCTTTAAGTATAGAAATCTTTCTAGTTAGAGATATATATATTATCAGTCACTCTTTTATTTTGTAGGTCCTTGAAATTCCTGAATAGTTTTGCTTTATTACTCTACCAGTGAGAACTGGCATGTCTCATACTATTAAATTTTTTTTTTGTATTATTTGCTTGTACTACTTTTATTCTTTATGCTCATGATTATTGTGTTTAACAGAGAGGAAATTATAGATGCCTCAAACCATGTCTTGAAAGTAGCATAAAGAGATTTAGCAAAGTTAGTTCAGGACTGGATTAGCTTAGAAAGGCTGCAGCTTGAATTTGTGCCATGTTGCAGAAACCATATTTTTAGTAAGAGTTGAGAGAATTTATTAGCTGTGAACAAATGACTCTACTTCTAATTTTTCATAATTTAGTTAGAGGGAAAGGCAGAACCCATCACCTTTGTAGACCCCTGTCAGACTAATAAGATTGATGTGGTTGATCATTTTGAACTGAAGATGGGGGTGAGAATTTTGGGAAGAAAGGATTGGGTGAGGGGGTTAGTGCAGGATCAGGAGGGTGAGACACAACAGAGGTGAAAAGAGGAATAATAGGTAGGCTTAGATGGTGTGAGTTACTAGGAGAATCAAGATAGCACAGGCCACGATAATAAATAGCTGGAGGAAAGACAGGGATAAGAAGCAGCACATTTATAAGGTAGTGGTTCTAGAATGTTAGTCAGTGAATCTTTTCCAATCAGCTGGATGGCCTTTAGAAACATACCCTTGGAAAAAAATGTATGGAAGCAAAATGATATCGCAGTATTAAAAGTAAACAAATAAATCACATCAGGTTGTATAGGAAAGAACGCTGGAAGTTACTGCTATCAACTCAGAGGCTTTTAACCATCACTGGAACACTACCATCAGAAAACTAAGGGTACCTTTGTTAATTGCACATCCTGCAAGCTGTCTCACCTCTTAAATTGCAGCAGAGCTTTCTGTTTTATCCCTTGCCAAGAGTGTATATACCTCTTAACCACCATTCTTCAATGATTAGTGTTCTGTGAGCAGTACTTTCAACTTTTACACTGCAAACAATCTACAACTCTCTCCTTTTCAACAATAATGGAAACAATCTTCACCTGCATTTTGAATCCTTTATTCTCGACTCGGTGACCAGTTGTACTTGCTGTATAAAATGTACTGAAGACGTTAATGGGTCAGGTAGAGTTAAAGGGCCCCCCTCCCCAGATGACATAAAACCATGTATTTGCAATGTGAATTTATGGTACATTAGTTATTGTCTCATGTGGAGGATTGACTTTTATTGGAGATGTTTTCTTTTATATTTAGCTGAACAGGAAGGTTACCCAAATATGAAAAAAAACAAAAAAAAAACTCCCACTCCACTGTGAAATACAAATGAATACATTTTTGCCAGTTGCTGAACTCAATTGAAATGAATAGTATGTACCTTCTCAGGAGCACAGTAAGGCTTTAGTAAGATTTGAACTTGTTTCACAATATTGTCAATCTTCCAGTACAATACGTTTGCTTTTTTTCTACTAGGAATGTTATCTAGCCATTGGAAATCTGCCTCAATAAATTTTATCTGACCCATGCAAGCATGGAAAAATAGATATTAAAACAATGGTGATGATGATAATGTTACTTGTTTTTTTTTTTTATTTAGGATTCTTTTACTCTTGTTTCTTCAAGTCAAATGATAGAATAATTTCTTAACTTCATAGAATACATCATTTAAAATATACATTATGATAATAGAAATTGTATTGTGCTTTCATTTCACATAGAATATCTGATCATTTGACATTTCTCTCTAACATATCTGAAGTTTTCCAGATGATCTGTTTCCATTTTCAAATCCTTAACTCGCATAGAAAATGGGTATTGAATAATGATGACATGACCATTTTAGATTCACTGTTGTTACAATATTATTTTAGCCAATCAAATCTGAAACCATTTTAGTCACACTGTGCTAGTGACATGTAAAAGTACCCATTACACTCTTGGAGTGGTTGGTATCAGGAAGAGCATCCAGCTGTAGAAACCATGCCAAATCAAACCGGAACCTGATGCAGCTCTCTGGCTTACCAGTTCCAATCAAAGCGTCTAACTCATGCTGGCATGGAAAGTGGACGTTAAATGATGATGATGTAGAATTTGCTTGACACCAAACAAGTCTATTTACTTAGGATTTTTATTCTGGCAACAACCATGTATAAACTGTTACTTTGCTATCGGATTTCATTCTCTCTCTACTAGCTGTATGTTAGCTTTGATCTAGCCTTGACAATAATTTCTATCAGTTTAAGTACACATATGGTTATTTGATATTTTTTAAACCAGTATCTATTTATTTGTTCATGCATATTTCATTCTATAGCTCAAATTATTCTATTGACATGGAAACATGAAATATCTATCTATATACATTTTACCATAACATTTCTCCAACATAAAATTTTCTAATTGACATATCAATGTATATTTTCCGTAAACACATTTAAATAAACTTTACCTTTATTGTTGGAAATTAAGATTCAGAAATACTCTTGTTTTGAGTATTGTGTAATTATTAATTTATTATCTTACCAACAATATCTGTCTGTCAAGATTTACATTTCTATTGGTATTTTGCCCTATTTTGGGTGTTGTATAATTATTATTTTACTAACAATATCTGTCTGTTAAGATTTACATCTGTTGGTATTTAAGAAATACAAAAAATTATGCACAGCCAATTTTTATGGTTATATCTATGAATAAATTTTAATTTCCTAAAAGTATAGCACAATAGTAAGTTTTGACTCTAGGCTGTGTTCAGTGTGGTACAGCCCCCACCTGAAACTCAAACCCCACACTGAACTGATACAGAGCCAGTTTGCACAGAAGCCTAATTTTATACAGAGCTGTCTTTTCCATGTACTTATGGAAAGACATGCTTAACCCCTCTGATATTAATCTGTTTGACATGACACCTGATTCTGCAATACAATCTCCCTGTTTTGAAATAATCTGAATTAAAATTTATCATCAACATTTCATGATAAATATATTTTATTTCAACAAAATTATGGTAATGAAAGTGTTAATCCTAATGGTTAAGATAAATATCCTTATAGTTGATTGCTTGCAAATTTCATCTACTGGTTATTTTTGCAGCAAAAACTATTGAGATGAATACATTTTCTTTTACCAGTATGTGAACAGTTGATGATTGAAGATTTTATCATAATCATAAACAAATTATATTTGTTTTTGTTTTTTTTGACTGCAAAAAATAAAATGGGTGTGTTTAACTTAAAGTGATCTGATTTTTATCTTTTCTTCATCATGATTTTTATCCGTCAAGCTAATGATAAGTAGGATCTCTGAATGATAATTGACAGAGCAAATCACCAAGAAATTGTGTAGCTTATATATACAAGATTTTTTTCCCCATCTTTTTCTAGAATTTCATATTTTGAGGATTTTAACGATTTCTGATTTAGTAAATCCTTATAGCATAATTTGTAGCTTACACGATATATTTGTGAGCAATAAAAACAGCTGCTAGAGTATTAACCATCATATAGAGGAAAAGCATTATTTGGTTTTTGGTGATAAAAAAAGGATTGGCAGACTAATGTATACACACACACATTTATACATACATACTCATGTACACAGATGTATGTGCAGTAGTAGTAGTTACTACTAGTGTATTTGATATGTTTTATATAGTTGTGACATTTTTACATTTAACCAAGTAAAAGCTTGATGTCAGAGGCTAGAGTGCACTGCTGTTCACGCATGGTAGTTTAATGGTATACAAATATAAATTTTATGGATGAGAGGCAGAGAGTACATATACCTTTTATATATATTTCTATTTCCAATATTAGACAATTGATCGATTCATTAATCCTGGTTTATCTAGGGTCCATCTTTGCCGGTCATCTTTAAAGGGTTGATATAATAAAATACAAGTCAATACGGGGTGGGGTTTGATAGTAATGACTAACTGCTCTGCTCACAATTGCTGACCATGTGCCTAAAATTAGAAGCAATTGTTATTAATAAGGTGGTGAGCTGGCAGAAACATTAGCATGCCAACAAAATGCTTAGCAGCATTTTATCCGTCTTTATGTTCTGAGTTCAAATGTTGCCAGAGTTCAAATTAATGCCAGAAGGAAGCTGGAAGTAATTATATTGACTATTGTTTTTGTGGCAATATAATTATCTGTAATATATTGTGGCTCATTCAGTCAACTATAACAGTTCTCTAAAAGCTAATTAGTAATTACACAGAAACCTCAATCATACACTCACTAGTTGTCATTGTTGTTATCTACATAATATATATGTTTGTTCTTTTCCATCATGCTAATCTTATGTTCTTTTCCATCATTCCTAATCTTATGTTAACTTGTCCGTATGACATAACATCTTCAAATATAGCAGTATTGTCTTTCCTTATCTTTTACCATGCACACACTTCTTTTTCTCATCAACTCATTACATTTTTATTTTTGAATTGTATGCTAATTAAAAATTATATCTATCTACACAAGTACACGTGCACATGTACGTATATGTACATGTGTGCATGTATGTATGTCTCTCTCTCTCTCTTTCTCACACACATATATATCCATCCTATAGCCTTATCCTGTACTGATGGTTTAAGCTGTTGATATTTAACATCCTCTTTAAATCACCACTTCTAGTTTTCAAATTGTTTGGTTAAAAGTTTCTAAGAGAATATATATTAAAATATCTATCATATTCCAATACTGATACAGTTAAATATGCTTGCTTTGTTACACTAATTTTATATTCCACTGGATATTGAAGAGGTGAACCTAAAGTGAATGTTTGGTATGCTAAGCATTTCAAACATGTAAACTCAGAAATTGTTTTTTAAACTTTCAATGACTATGTCCTTATTTTGTATTATTTATTTAACTTGTTTATGAAAAGCTAACATTTTTCATTGTTTTATTTCCAATTTATGCACCACAAGGGAATAAAGGGTTCCTAAGTCATTGGGTATGGAGGAAGAATACAAGTGTAAGGTGCAGTGTGTTGTAGGTGACATAAAAATATTGGTAGGAAAAAGTTCTATATTAACACACTAAGGATAGAATGGAGTTAAGGGAACAATGTAGATTGAAGACTATTTGGTAGTGTTGGAAACATTCTTAAGCAATTGTCATTAATGTTGGAAACAATATGCATAGATCATAGAATATTCAAAATGAAGTTACATTTACAATAAGAATAGTTTCTCTACAAGCAGTAACCATGCCTTGGGTTGACCTCAGTAGCAATGCTACTGCTTTGGTGTGTCTTGTATTTAATTTACATACTTTTCAATATTGGGGTATATTCTCAGAAAACTATATAGATAGACTAGTGTAATCAAATTTCTTTTTCTTTTTTTTTTCTGGAACACCGACCTAAAATACTTTGCTTTTGCTCCTCAGCTTTTATCCTTATATAATAAAGGTAGTGGCTTACCACCACCTTTATTACATAACTCACCCTTAGGAGATGGTCTTGATCCCTTTGACAACCACTGATATATACAAGTGGATTGAATGTTGATTTATAGAAGGTAGCATCTCTTGTTAAGTGGTTAAGATGCAAGTGACTAGTGTCTCACTGAATATAATTTATAACTTTGGAATCGAGTTGTGACAGTGATGTTAAGGTCTATTATTTTCAAACCTTTTCAAATCAAAGTCTTCACCATAGAGATGGTTGCAGGTAGGTTTGTGGGCAAATCTGCTTATGATCTCATGAAACTGTTCTCAATTGCTGGAAGAGAACTAGAGCTCTTAAGGCAAGAATCAGTTGAGAAAACTTCCAACCGGATTTGGTTAAGGAGGAACAGAAGTAAATTTCAAAATAGTCAACTGATGTCTCAGACTGAGCTGGTTACAACACACCCAAAGTACCTTGGCTCTAGGGCACCCTAAATCATCCAGAAGGGTTGCAGTGCAGACAATAGCACAGAATGTGATAGCAGAGGAGTATCTAGGAGTCATGATCTGGATGCATCCTGATCCTCAGAGAGTGTAAGGAGTTAAGGGTTGAAACGCTTGCATGAAGGCAGTTTCTGTCCAGTTTTCCTCAGAGGTTCATACTAGTTATAGGCAGGGTAAAATACTTTTTTTCAGGACTTCAAAAATTCTAAAGGCCAGTTCATAATTCCAGTGTCTGGTCTTGCGATTGACTGTTGAGATGTCCCTGTTCTAACTGCAATGGCCAATTTATTCAAATTTTTGTAAATAAATTTCTGCATGTGCATTATAATATTGAATGTTGTCCTGAAAGCATTGTGTTATGAACATGTATCAATTGACTGGAGTAGTATGGAATTTATATAGTGTATTACTGTAACATGAGAAGTGAGCACTGTTTCTTGAACTACCAAAATGGGTTTTATACAAATTTTTACTGTCACCAATTACAATAAGGGAATTGTAAAAAAAAAAAAATAAATTGAAAATGTGGGTTTAAAATTTTATGAAATTTTAAAGAAAGGGCTTTGCAGATATTGAGTTTTTGAAGCAGTTCTTATTGTATTATGTATCCTACAGAAATCATGCTAGTTTGACTTTCGAAGTATTGATGCATAGTTGTGAATTAATGTTTGTATAATCTTCACTAGTAGGTCATCAGTTGATCTCTTAGAATAAAATCAATACTGATATTATTGATAAGAGAGTTGCTTTCCTTATAGGACAGCAATTTTAATATTTCTTTCTTTTTTTTTTAAATATAATTTTATAGATGTTCTTTTTATTTTCATTTTTTCCTATAAACTGCTGTGAGAGTAGTTACTTGTAGAGTTGTTGATCTGTGGAAATTTCTTATGCATTCACATGACAGGGAAGATTACTGAATGTTAGTTATAAGGATACACTTTTGATGCCCTTATAAGAAGTTTTATGGAATATTAATATACAGAATCTTGGTATGATAGGATAGAAATACTTATGAGTTTGCTTTTTTTTTTTTTGTGTAATTTGATATAGTTTATTGTAGTACAGTGTAGTCTCATAATCGGATGCATAATTGAATATTTTTATATTTTAAGTACGTATTACTTTTTATTTCAATGCTGAAGCTTTTCAAATGTTATTGTATCTTTTATTTATTTACTTTTTGCAAAGTTTTGCTTGGCACTATGTAGATTCATGCACATTTTCAAACTGCTTTTGCTGCAGTCTATATAATAATTCTCCAAAACTTGTGTGTGCTTAATAGTCTATTTTGTAATCATCAAAATGGTAAATCACAGAACAGTATATCCAACATAGTAGTAGCATTATTATATTACAATGGATGTTGAGGTTCAATTTTAACTCTAGTAATCAATGATGATTGTATTCTATGAAAACTGGTAACTTTTAGGAGAGGTTAGGGATGGTTGTGTAGCCCAAGATCAGCCCTTCACAAGCAAACCTATAGCACATCTATACTTGGTCAAAGTACTAGGTATGATCCACAGATTTATTGCAACAGATATGCCAAAGCTCTATCAAGTTGAAAACTAGGCTGGACTGCATGATGATCCCAAACCTCTCAATATGTCTTTCTGAGATATTAAGGTTGCTGTTTAGCCTCAACTCAACTCTGATTGAGCAGACCTGTGATCACAGTTATCCCAGCTATGGCCATACCATGTTTTTTACCCCCTTCACAGTGCCTTCACACTATCATATGTATCCTTTTTTTTTAACATGAAACTGAAAGAAGCCCGTCGTGTATATATATATATATATAATACAAATAATATGTGAGTATATGCATATATACGTATATGTATGTACATACCTACATCTACATGTATATATAGATGCATATCTGGGTACAGGACGTCACAAAAAAAAAAAACATGGACAAAATGAAAAACAGAACATAAACAGAGCACAGAAAACACACAGGCCACATAGAGAACATTTCCTTCATCAGCTGCCACCATTCTACACTAAGTGTTTTGAAGAGTTAGGGCAGTTATATATATGTGTGTGTGTGTGTCTGTGTTTGTCCTCCCACCATCGCTTGACAACCGATGCTGGTGTATTTACGTCCCCGTAACTTAGCAGTTCGGCAAAAGAGACCGATAGAATAAGTACTAAGCTAACAAAGAATAAGTCCTGGAGTTTGTTTGTTCGACTAAAAGGCGGTGCTCCAGCATGGCCGCAGTCAAATGACTGAAACAAGTAAAAGAGTAAAAGAATGAAGATTACTTGGTTTCTGTTTCTAGTAGGCTTCCTGAGTGCTTTGGTATATGAAAGACATGCATAAGAGGTAGATGTAAGTCATCTACTTAGCTATCTTGGATATGTCAGAGTGAATCACATTTTTGCCAAGGATAGATTAACATAGAATTGGATGGTTTGGTTGCAGGATCTGTTGTGGGATAGAAAAATGTGGCATGGGTTGCTGTGAATAGAACGATGTGATGGTGGCTATGTAATGGCTTTGTTTACTGATCAGAAAGAAGTTAAGTGTTTAGAGAGTTGACGTATCAATAAAAGACATAGTGAGGCGAAGCTATGTTAATGTAGAAGTAGTAGTGTGAAAGCCAGATGAAAGGATATGCACTGAAGTCACTGAAGATGGTAACTTCAGAGAGATGAGGTAGAGGTTTCCACTGTATGACAAGGTACAGTTGAACAACTGCTAATTTAGCTTCAATTTCTATAAATCTATTGGTGGCTATTGAATTGCATTATTGGCACAAAGTGAGCAAACAGAATTGGTAGCACATTGGACAAAATGCACTTAGTGGAATTTCTTCCAACTCTTTACATCCCGAGTTCAAATCCCATCAAGATCAACTTTATTAATCCTGAAAAGATTAAAGACAATGTACCAGACAAGCACTGAACCATTGTAGTCAACTTATCTCCACTCCCCAAAAGAATTATTGGCTCAAATCAGCATTTCTAACTTATGTGAATATGTGTAATTATACATGTATGCAACACACACACTGTGTGTGTGTGTGTGTGAGTTTATTTGAATTTTCTATGTGAAAATTTGCTTTAGAAGTTGGAACTTTTTTTAATTTTAAGGGAAAGTGAGCAGAAATATTTATGTTAATGTGAAATAACTAATTTTAAATGTAAAGAATGAAGATTAGGTCAATATCTTAATTAAAAAATAAGCTCAGCTTTGATTTCCAATGATTTGGGGAGGAGCAGTTACTTATTTATTTTCTTCTTTAATATGAAAAGTCAAGTTGGTTAGTTTGTGTAAAGGTCATTATTTCGTGTCCATTTACCTTCAGTATGTTGTATTTTTATAGCATGAGTTGCATTAGTTGAGGGTATTGGACTAGCAGTTAAAATGTTGATGGCTTGTACATAATCATAAAGACACAAAAGTTCCTATATGTGGTTGCCTGGCCTTCTAAAAAAGAGCAGTCAGATCTCTCTCAAAAAAACAAAATTACTCACAACCGACCTGATGATATCACAACTTCTGCATTTTTGTGAGAGGATATCTAACATACTGCCCATTTTAAAACCACCACTTTAAACCAGTGTGAGTCTCTTTGCTGCTATTGTCATTTGACCTACTAGAAATAGCTGCCAAATCCCCTTGAAATCACACCTCACTGTGGTGGTGGTGGGAAGGGAAGGACACATTAAATAGTTTTAAATATCCCTACAAATACACGATGTTCAGGGCTGGAATACCTTTGAGTGTAGGTTTCCTTAATTAAGGCTCCCATGGGGCCATCAAGACCATCACCTTCTGGCTCTTGATACCTTTAGCAGAGTTTACTTTTTGCAAGAACTTAGACCAGAATAATACAGTATCTTCATGTAATACTTCTTTTATGTAGATTATTTTGTATAGTCCAATGGATACTAGTGGAGAGGGTCTTATTGTGAAGACTTGCAGCTTGATAAAGAGTAACACCTGAGAATACTACCTTACCAACAGGCATATAATCTTGAACTTGTCTCTAGCTTCTTATTAGTGACACTCTCTAGCTTCTTACTTGTGTCTCTCTCTAGCAAGCTGAGGATTTTTTCGAGGCTTGAGGTCAACCTGAGGTTATTAATTTCTATTTGTTTAGAGAACATCAACGAAGTTTGGTGGCAAATGGTAAATATTGTGTTCTTTCACATTCACTAAACATTTAACTTGATTTACAACTATGACTAAGTCTGCAGAAGTGAACAAGAAGCACTTTTGTTGATGATTCATCCTCCTTTTTGCTAATTAGGGTCTGTCGAGCCTTAGAATTCATAAGGCTTAACTCAGTTTCCATAGTGTATATGTAACTGAGATAACAAGAATCACCCAATGAACATAATGCCAGTCTATCATAGTTAACTTCCCAGCTATTGCTTGAACTCCTTTACAGCTGAGTGAACTGGAGCAATATGAAATGATGTGTTTTGCACTGTCCAGTCCAGGAATCAGAACTGCAGTCTTATGTTTGTGAATGCAACACCCTAAATACTAGGCCACACACTTTCATTCTCTTTCCTATTACCCATGGAGTTTTAGCCCAGCTGTGACTCTATTCACATTTAGTAACAAGTAAACTGCACATTATTAGATGACATATCTCTTGCCCTCTATCACTAAACCATCATTGCTGTCCAGGCTATGCTCTACATACCAACTTCATTCTGAAAGGTGATATTTTGTGTTTATGTAGAATTCATTATTCCCTCCTCCTTACTTCTTTCACTCATGTGTTAACAACAAAGGCTTCCAGTTATTATGGCTGAAAAATCTCTCTTCATCTTTCCTCTCAGTTCATAAGACTGTATGCATTATTAGTGTAGAGAACAGCCTTTTGTCTCTGTCATTAATACTATTAAGATCATTCATTGCTAATTATTCTTTGGTAAGAGCTGAAATTAGACCCTTTGTTAAATATATATTCGTGTGCATAAGCAAAAGTGTCTGCCATAAATACGTGTCTTAAATGTCCAAATTATAGCATAAGTGTTAGAAAATAATCCACACAACTCTGGTGTTCTGTAAACGTGAACTAAGATGTGGTAAATTGCTGATGACCTGGTTTCCATTGCAGAAACTGAAAAGAACTGGTGGGAATGTTCAGCATGAGGAAAAGTAAAATCAAAAAGTCATAAATATCGACACTTGCAGTGACTAACACTCCTCTTAGCAGCAGAAAACACACAAAACTAGCAATATCTAGAGACTAACTTATGCAGGGAGGCTGTAGCTAGGATCTCAATTTTGTATAAAGGAAACAAAAAAGCTACCATGGGTAGTTTTGTAGTACCAAATGCATTGAAATATTTAGAAGCAAGAGCAGCTATGAAATAAAGACGATGGATTTTTCACTGGGGGCAGTATTTATCTTCAAATATGTAGATAATACCATTCGTGTTGAACCAAATCTTGTGGAAATATTGTGGCTGCAGCAGAAACATGGTGGAAAACATTTAATGGTTTCTTATCTCTGTACGCAACAAAAACTACTTCTTTTCATGTGTAAGTTATAAATTTATTGAATAAAACTAGTAAAAAATCTTGTGAAAAAATTAACAAAAGAAGAATACCTATTGACATGATGTTTAATCCTTCCTATTCCTGTGTAAATGGCTGCTCCCTCAGTCACGTGCTAAATATTATGGGAATAACATGAGTAAAATATTTTTTTTATATGTGTGTATATATATATATATATATATATATATATATATATATATATATATATATATAAAATTAAAAGGGTAAAGGATTATCAATTTATTAATTAATAAATCAATTAATAATTTTTACCAAGCCCATCGGTATGAAAGCACCACTATTGGTGGAGAACTTATTCAAAAGTTCATATATTTATAAATATAATTAAGGGATCCCTTAATTATATATATATATATATATATACACATATACATATGTATATATATGTATGTATATATCTTTATGTATATCTATATATCTTTATGTATATATATATATCTATATATCTGTATGTGTATATATATATATGTATGTGTGTGTATGTATGTGTATGTATGTATATGTATGTATATATATTTATACATATGTGTATGTATGTAAGTGTGTGTATGTATGTGTATGTATATAAGTGTGTATGTATGTATATATATATGTATATGTGTGTGTATGTATATATATATATGTATATATATGTATGTGTGTGTGCATGTGTATGTATATATGTATGTGTGTTGTATTTGTATGTATGTGTGTATGTATGTATG
>NC_068982.1:68507209-68508678 GCF_001194135.2 Octopus bimaculoides | reverse complement strand
AGAGTATATATATATAAAAAAATAAAAAGGGGTTTGTATGATAGTGTATAGAGGAATATATTATTTAAGAGTTCTAACTCTGTCTGTTTTTTATGTTTTATTTATATTCTTATAAAATTATTGTGGGATATAGAATATGGAATATATAATATAAATAGTAAAATGAAATGAAGTATTGAATGTCTTATTGAATATGTGAAATATTGAGTATTAAATATATAAGGACTAGTATACTTTCCTGCTTTATAGCAGTTATCAAAGTCCCGTCTGACAGATGTACTGTAGTTGACTGGCTGTCCTTTTGTCTTTTATACACATTCCTTTGGACAGCAGCAGTAGGTGTTTGGCTATTTTTAGAGATGATGCCAAACCATTTTTCAATGTTTATTTTTAGAAATGATAACATTTGAGAGATTTTTTGTGTTTCAGTTATAGGGATAAAATTTTTAAACCCCAAGTAAGATTAATTTAATCATTGTTTGTTAAGAGTGGGTTTGAATTTCTTAATTAAGTCCTTTCCTTTCCGTTTTTCTCTCAATTTCATTCAGGCTGCAAAGTTTATGGTATGGAAATATCATAAAAGTTTTTCGACCACATGTTGCCAGATGGTTACTCAGTGGTATTTGGCGGACCTCTGGGTTTTTAATCTGTTGCATTAATCGTAGGTGAAAAAGAAAAGTTGAGTATATAGAGTCAACAGGGAGGAATATGTTTTGACAGCTATGGAATAAATGCTACATATGTTTTAATACATCGTGGATCCACATATGCACAGGATTGAAATTAAGCAACTGTTTACCTGTATAATGGGTTCCAGCTGTATTTTCTCAGGTGATATACAATCGCTGTCCACATAAACAAATGGTTGACTTTGATGCTAACACATTAACTGGCTCTTTTGAATCTAGTAGACACTGGTACTTCCATTCTGCTTCTCAATGCTGGACAAAATGTTATAATGCATGACCATCCTTGGTACATAATTAATGTGTGTAAAGTTAGGTGAAAACCGGTTGAAAACTGTGGAAATGCATGCATTCTACATACACACACTGACATCCTTTGTTTTGTGTACATATATAAGTCAATAAATAGTGGGGTTGTGTTAACCGCACGTGGAGAAATAATAGGAAAATGAAAAATAATAATAAGGCAGAATGCTAAACTGAAAGCATATTTTAATATAGATTTCTAACCGGCTTTCATTGCATGGCAAATTTTCAAGAAGAGGGAGAATGAAAATGTTCTTTACAAAAAAGTAAAAAATGAAAAAAATAATATATAAAAAATAAATATACCAATACATTATATTGTCTTTGAGCTTTTAAAGTTCAATGGTAATCCATGTAGATAATAGTTGGAAAAATAAGGATGCATGAAAATTGAGAGTTGTGTAAGGTTTAAAAAAGGAGCTAAAGGTTTATGTGTTAAGCAGGAAGTGTGGTGTCAAAACAGGAAGTGTGTGTAAG
>NC_068982.1:68500663-68506903 GCF_001194135.2 Octopus bimaculoides | reverse complement strand
ATAGATAGATAGATAGTGGGTAAAATGGCTCTCTGGATCATTCCTTGTTTTGTGTTCAACTACTGTGTACCATAGGACTATTTGGTGAGGATTGATTTGGGGCCACATAACAACAGCCAGTCATGGTCTTCCTCTAAGCCAATCAAATTACTTTATCCCCTTGTCATTGATCTTGATAAGGGAGCTGGAGTCTTTTTTTTTTTTTATTTTTTTTATTTCCATTTTCAGTTGAAGTTTCTGTGATTTCCAGTTAGTAACTGTTGAAGTAGATGACTTGCATCCAAAGCTTAGTGTATAATCATCTCACAGAAAGACCAAAATGTATTCAAATATGTTTATGTATATTGAAGTTAATTACTAGATTTTACAGTCCAGTTGCCTAGCTTTTAGGAATTAACCCCAATATTTATAATTTGTTTTACTGTCTGGGATTGTTGAGGACAGTTGTAAAAGTTAATTTGTTTTAAGAGCTATTCTCTTAAGTTTAACTGAAGAATAATTTGATCCTAAACAGAATATGTCATCTCTTGAGTTTTCATAACTGTTTCTACAAATATGTACTTTGTATTAAATATGTACATCTATCTTGATGTTTGTCATTTTAATATATGATATTGAAAGTCTGTATATTTTTTTTATCTTTACTCTCTTCGCTCATTGGACTACAGCTATGCTAGGGTATTGCCTTGAAGAGTTTAGAAACAAACTGTCAGTATTTAAGTCTGGCACTTATTTTATTTGTCTTTTTTGCTAAACTGCTAAGTTGCAAGGACATAAGCAAACCCACACAGGTTGTCAGGCGATGGTGGTGGGGCAAACACAAAGACACACATGTATGTATAGGTATGTATAAACTAACATATATACATATACACATGTGCATATGATAGGCTTCCATAGAATTTCCATCAACCAAATTCACTCACAAAGCACTGGTCAGCCTGGGGTTATAGTAGAAGACACTTGCCCAAGGTGCTGCATAGTGTGACTGAACTTGAAACCATGTGTTTGCAAAGCAGCTTCTTAACTACATAGCCATGCATGTAAAAATTGTGATACTTTATTCAATGGAGGAAGGACAACAGCCATGAGTTTTTCGCTGGGCCTCTGAACTGGTGGGAAAAGGTGGTTCGGAGTATGTGTGTGGTGGAGCTAGATCTCCATAATCTAAGATCAGAAAGCAATTTCGATTACTTGCAACAGAGTAGACTGTGTTAAATGCACCCCATGGTCAGGTGATGGTGTTTTAAGCTGAGCCATAGATAAAGCCTGCCACCCAAAATTATTTTCTTATATCACTAACTTCATTGCATTTAGCAATGCATTATGTTGCCTTTTTTCTATGGATCTTGATAAAACATAACAACAAAAACTGAAATGATTTAGGTAATGTTTGTAACATATGGGGATATTTTGATAACTTTTACATTAATATAGTCATGATGTGATGTCAACTTGGTTTAGTTACAAAATAACAAAAGTTTATAGTACAACGGTTAACTGTTCTAACAATAGAATTGTTTGTTTACCCTCTTAACTCAAAGAAAATAATTTTAGCACAATAAGAACATATAGTAAATAACTGAATAAATAAATACTTGGCATAACTTCAGTTTGGTTCAGATTTCTTTCTGTACAACTTTGAGTAATAACTACTGAATAAATGTCATTTTAAGGCTACAAAAGTAATTAACTTGAAATTATAATGTATTTGTTTATATACATGTATATGTAACGTGAATTAAAAATTTTACATATAAATTGAAAAAGTGTGTACAAAGAGAAATATTGAAATATAAAGAACAATATTAAAAAAAATTACTATTGTTCCTCTTTCTATTTATGTAGGATGCATATTTTCTCTTGTACATGTTTTGCTTATTTTGCATATTAAAAAAGGATGATGGATGTGGTTGTTTTGCAACTATATGGTTCCTAGTTCAATCCCATTGTGCAGTACCTAATGTAGCCCCCAGCCAGCCAATGCCTTGTGTCTGAATTTGGTAACTGGAAACTGTGCGGAAGCCTATTATATGTGTATGTATGTGTGTGTTTGTCAAGATCCTGCCTTGCTGCTTGCCAAGCAGTATTGGTTTGTTTGTGCCATTGTAATTTAGTGGTTTGGCAAAGCAACTTATAGAATAAGTACCAGACTTAACCTGTTACCATAAAAAAAAAAGAGAATTTGCACAAAGACATAATTATCTTGATAGTTATGTCTTTGTGTTAAGATGTAAACTTGTGTGGCCTAGTGGTTAGGGTGCTGGATCATATGGTCATGAGTTTGATTCCTGGACTGGGCAGTGTATTGTCTCCCTGAGCAAGGCACTTCATTTCATGTTGCTTTAGTCTTAGAGATAGTCAGTAATATACAGTGTATCACTCATGAATATGTCCATTCCAGGACACAATCATGTGTGATGTCATGGGTAGATGAACAAGGATTAAATAGAGTGAGGTTGTACCTTGAGCTGTGTAATGTAATGCCTGTGTGTTTGGAACTGTGGAATAAGTCTGTTGTTGAACCCTCATTCCACTGGAAAAGTTTAGTTTTGTGTTGGGTCTCTTTGCAGATACCCCCTATAAATGTTTTAGTTCTGTGATGCTTCATTGTTTTTGAGGATTTCAGGTTTAATGTGTTACATTATGATCTGAGCTTTTTGGTACCAAAATATTGTTGCCATTGGCATCTTGGCACCATAGCCATCACTTGCATGCAAGTATAACTTAGTAGCATGAACTATACTTTTGCTAATTGTTTTAGATGTTTGTGTGGTCATAAGCAGACGTTGACATGTCTCATTGGTGTTTGTGTCACATAAAAAGTACCTGATATACTTTATAAAGTGGTTGGCATTAGGAAGAGCATCCAGCCATAGAAACCATACTAAAGCAGTCCCTGGAGTTTAGCACAGTCCTCTAGGTTGCTAGTTCTCTTGTTGAATCAGCCAACCCATGCCAGTATGAAAACTGGGGTTAAATATTGATGATGTTCTAAGCATCCGTGCATTAAGAGTATAATTTTCCCTTACTTTCATACATGCATTTCTGTTCATTTCATGAGGAAAAAAAGCAACAGACAAACCCCAAAACAAGAAAACTGATATGCTTGTAATCAAGATGTCTGTCTATCTTCCTCTTCTGTTTCTCTCTCACTCCCTCCTTGTGTGGTGTGTGTGTGTAAAATTAAAAAGAATAAGAATAAGCTTATTGTATTTCAGTGTCATTCTTTCTGAAGTAAACCTTTATTTAGAGGCATAGATGCTGACTGTCTCAAACTATATCCATAGTTATTTGTTCATCCACTCAAGAATTAGACAGTTTTTGCATTAAGTGCTTCCATTATGAAAAGGAGATGTCACAAGCAGATCATTAAAGCAGATATTGTTATGAACACAGCTTTACAGGTTTGCCATAAGTTTCAGGTCATCTATAGGAAAATAATTCCATTGGTGAAGTCAAATGTATAAGACCACCATTTTGTATTTTCATATGGAGGTAAAGGTGACAATTTTATGCAAAACAAAGTAGTTCATTTGAATCAAGCTGAAAAATTGGCTTCAAATGTACTCTTTGGTTTAGTTATTAATAAATATATTTTTACTATCATTTCTACAAGAATGATTCTCATAACAGCTTGCCAAAATAGAAACAACTGAAAGCTTTCGAGATCTAAATGCTTAAAAACCAACTAAATGCAAATAAAATGTGCACTTCTGAAAAATTTTAATTTACCGTAGTTTCCTGGAAATTTATTGCTATATTTAGTCATGTAAATGTTTAAATTTGCAGAACCTTTCAACCAATAAATAATAAGTGAACATTTTTTATTCACCCCCCCCCCCCCCTAGCTATGAGAAACCTTTCCAATTTTTATCATATTGATGAAATAGCAAGCATACACATGTATGCTTACACAAGCATATGTAAGCAAGCATACACCACTTACTTGTATTTGCATTGTATTTCTCGCTCTATTCTTGTCCATCTCTGTATCTCCTTCACTATTTCTTTGTGAAATCAGAGAGCCCCTTCCATTCATTTTCTTATATCATTCTTAAAAAGAAACAATATATAGCACTTTTATCCTGCGCACCTACAATCTAAGTTGCTTATTTTGCTCTAGGCTGAAGCTGATTATTTATATACAATTGCTTCTTTCAAGCTTGAAAGAAATAACTTTCATTTATTTTGTAATCAAATGGTTTCTTTGTAATAATTTTCTTCACAGAAGCAGATTTTCTTTTCTTTTCTCTCTTATTCTATTTTTAAATGCTTATGATGATGATGATGATGATGATGACCACATTACTATTATTATTATAATTTAGCTTATTATTATTATTCCTTCCCTCTCTATTCTCTTATCTTAAATTACTTCTATTGGATATCAGATGCAGTATTTTCATTCAACTTCTCTTCTCCCACCTCCTTTATTTTACTGCTATCCTATCTGTATTATAATTGACGAGTTTCTGTAAATTTATTGTGTGTATTTGCGTCTTCAGTATAAACCTCCCCCCACATGCAGTTTATTTACTCTTTTCTTTCTGTCTTGTAGAGAAAACAGAGTTTGTCGTTATTGTCAACTGCATTTTTTATGTCCCTTGCTTTCTATTGAATGTGTCTTTTGTCCGCAGTAATCCCTACACATGCCAGATGCGTCAGTGGATAACTCCTGTTTACTGTTCTTACAGTATATCACTTTGTTACTTTTCCACTGTTAATTTATTCTAATTTTGTCTTTTGCTTGTTTCATAAATATTTTTGGTGACTGTAATGGTTTTTGTGAAAATTAAGTCCTAATTGGCGATTGCTCAGGTTTGACTACTGAAACTGTATTCTTGAAATTCATCTTCTTTACTGCTGTAATTACTCAAGTCAAGCAGTTTTACTGCTATTTAGCCTACTTTTTCATAGACATTTTCCCCTTTGTTACAAAGACTTTGATTACTAAGAAGAAACTTAAAGGTTCTAAAACAATGCTTGGAAATAGCTTTTTACACAAAACTCTTGCTTCCCGCTGTCGAATAAGAAGAAACAGTCAGCAAGGTAATAATATATTTACTGTTGTTATAGGTTTGTTCATATTTTACATACTTTTATAGCTTTTTTCACTCTAAGTGATAGATGGATAACGCATCATCTACCTGAAATATATTGTACTTTATAAGTAGTATTCTCTTTATTACTGTACACCAGAAAAAGGATTCACCTTTTCGCAGTTTATTCTAAATTTAAAATATATGTTTTCTTCTCTTTTTCCTTGTTTTTAGATATAAGATGTACTTTAAAGGATAAGTAACTCAATATTTGTTGTATGTTTTATAGTGCAAATATAGTTGTTAATGCTCAAACATTTAAAAAAAAATTTCTAATTTTAAACTCTGGCTTTGTTGTTTCATAAATAGTTTTAGATGTTCCACATATTGATTGCAACAAACAAGGCAGATCAAACTTGTTTATAGTCATATGTAAATTTATGCCTAAAAATATTACATGTGAAAAAATAGTTACAATAATTTCTCGTCTGTAAAATAGATATTGTCTTATATACATGCATTTTATAATTAAAAAAAAAAAATTATATTTATTTTCCCCTCACCTTTAAATATCTTTAGCACTTTTTCTTGGTGAGGTGGGAGGGAGGCAAGAAGTAATAACATTTGATTTTTGATATAATTCTAATAGCATAATTTGTTAGGATTCTAGCTTGAGTGCATTGACATTAATTTATTTTCATTTTAACTGCATATTCTTAACATTATTTTCTTATTTTTTAAAATCTTTTTCTCACTCTATTTTATTTCTAAACACTATTACACTGTATTTCATTTTTATTCCAAATAAACATGTTAGGTTATCTCAAGGTATGATGTAGGGTTCATAATTAAAAAAAAAATATAGTCTAATCACAATTAAGCTTAACTTATTTAATTGAAAATATTCAAGTTTAATACAATACATTATTGAAATATTTTCATTAGATTCTTGCACTGCTATAACCTTGAAATAAGAATTCCCTAAAGAGTTTTCTTTAAGAAATGTTAAGTTCCACTTAAGCCTCACCTGATTATTCCTTGACTGAATTTTGTCATTGAAACGATATGATTAAAAAAAAAAAATCTTAGTTATATAAGAGTATTAGCTTGCAATCAGTTCTTTCTTTGATCCTGTAGAAACAAAAAGATCTTTGGATTTAATCTCATATTTTGAGCATTGGTTTTTTTTTTTTTTTTT
>NC_068982.1:68493915-68500522 GCF_001194135.2 Octopus bimaculoides | reverse complement strand
TCCCTAAATTTTTTTTTTTAAAGAATAGTGATCAAATTTGAAAAGTTTAAAAAAAAAAAAATCGATATTCATATTTTGGTTTTTAAAGTGTTATCATACTAGTGACTAATTTATAACAAACATAGGTATACTATCAGAATATTATTTAAATTTGATTTAATTAAAGTTAACTAGACTGAGATTAAAATTATTTTACAAAATAAATATGGAAATATCTGTTTGGTTTGTTTTTATTTTTTGAAAATATTTGAAGTTTCACACATTATTTTTCATAATAATTTAACTATTCTCAAAGTGGTTTTCATGAAGTTGAATTTCTTTGTTTCTTGCTTTCTATATAGTAGTAACAAAGGATATATTTTGTCTTAATGGTCAAACTGGAATTATCATTGCCTTGAATTATATATATGATTATTGATAAAAGTGCATGAGTGTGATGATAATATTAGCTTTAATGATTTCAGTAGGATTATTTTAGAATTATTATTAATTTAGCAGTTATTATTCCAAGATCATATGAAGTTCTTGTGCTTTTGTTTTTGTGCAGAATACATGCGTGCATGCAGTCACACACCTTTTTTGGTATATTTTTGTCAGCCTTTGCTTTTGATGCTTATTTTTTTTACGTTTCATATTGTAGTTTAAAGTTGGCAGTTTCATATTCTTTTTGATAAAAGATTTATTTGCAACCTTTGACTGGAACTAAAATTCACACTGATAGAAAAACAGTTTTAGATTTGTTATTCATATTGTTATAATTAGAAATGAATTGGAGATAAATATATTCTGAGAGGTAAATTGCAACTTTGTAGATATTTTTCATAACGATTTCATAATCATTAAAAATTGATATTCTTTTAATGTTGGCTTTTGGTTGAAGAGTTCTTCAATACTGTGCATTGTGACTACTGTCATTCCTGTCTTTTCATCTGTGAAGCTCAACACTCACATCTGACCTCACTAATATCTCGTGTGTCTTCATCGATCTTATGTCATAGATATTTTCCACTCTCAGCCACATCAACAGTGGTATGAATCATCATCATCATCACGTTCACCTGTCTGTGCTTACATGGGTTGGATGGTGTTTATTGAGGCAGATTTTCTACAGCTGGACTTTTCCTGATGCTAACCCTTACTTGTTTCCCAGCAAGATAATATTTTCCCCATGGTCAGACCTTTCTTTGTAGAATATTGGCAATGAATGACCTTCATTCATAACAATCACATGATATCAAGACAAGGAAATGCACACACACACACACACACACACACACACACACACACACACACACACACACACACACACACACACACACACACACACACACACACACACACAGTCTTCTTTCAGTTTCTGTTTACCAAATCCACTCAGGGCTTTGGTTAGTCTAGCACTTACCCAAGGTGCTATGTGGTGGGACTGAACATGAAACCATGTGGTTAGGAAGCAAACTTCTTTACTGTGCAGCTATGTTTATCCCTAAATCTGCCATATTATTTCTTTTTGGCTATTGGTTATTCCCTATCCTGGGAATTTAATATCAGCTTCTTCATTTTAGTCAATCTTAATTTCTTATTCTGATCTAATTTACTAAGATTGTTTGAATTGTGGTTTTCAAACACTGAAAGTCTTCCATATTTTGTAACTTAGGTCTTACAACTGTTACTTTTTCAGATTATTTCTTTCATCATTTTTAAGGATTGAATTTCTATAAATATTTTAAATGTTATTAGCTTGTTCAATTGTATTCCCCTGTACTGAAACTAGTTTTGTATTTTAATTAGAACTTAGCAATATATAGAAAGAGCTATGAAGTCTGTCTTAAATAGTTGATGAGAAATGAGAACTGGTGAAGGCCAAGGTTATAGTCTCCCTTTCTGATTAATAAAAACAAAAACACTGCACCCATTCATGAAATGCATATTACTGTAATGAAGCTAAGATACACTCTGATGCCCACACAGAATGCACTGACTCACACTAATTTTCAAAATGCTGTTTGTATTCACTGGATTTTGCAGATGGACATCAGTCACTGGATAGGCAGACACTCTGTTTTGCCTTACTGGTTGCAGTTGATATAAAATGCCTATAATTTTCATTTAGCATGGAAAGTTAAGCAAACAAACAAACAAAAAAGAACCACATTAATGAATAATTATATAATGAATGGATAGAGCCAAGATAATTTGTATGTTGAAGCTTATCGAGTTTAGATAAACATTTACCTTGGTGCAGTTTTAAGTTACATTGAAAATATAAATATTGCCATCTTAAATGCATCTGAAACTCAGATGATATGGTGCATGTGTTAATAATATTCTTTATTTTATATCAATGAAACTGGGATGCGTTAATGTATGAAGACTTAAAGGTGACTTCCTGAATTTTTATTAACTTTATTTTTCATTTTATTTGTAATGGTAGATAAATTATGTTAATATATTATGTTAATATGATGTATGGTAAAAGTGAACCTCAATAAAATCCAGTGCTATGAATGTGTGTAAGTAGGAAGTTGTCCAACCCATTTCTGCATGGAGCATGAACGAAATGATGACTGATGTTGGTGGGCTCACAATATATATTCAATGAAACAAGCAATAGAAACAGAAAAATGTAGGTACTTAATAAATGATATCCACAAAATGAAGTTAATTGTTTATACAGATGGCTTGCTAGTAAGTAGAACATAATTTCTGTCATAAGAACAATACAGTTAGTGTTTAGTAGTGATTGTAGTGAAAATATAAAGATCTGTTATTTTGTTTGGTAACAAGATGGTTCCTCTTGAAACAGGCAGACTTTATGCAGTGTGTGAGAGCACTTACATGTAGATTTGTGGAGGCTGGAAAGGAATGGTCGGACAGATATGCAATGTAAATGAGTAATACTAACAGGTAACACCTGCTGGATAGAAAGTGCTATCAACTAAAGGTAGAGGGTTCTAACATGTTCAATCCCAGGCAAAGCACTAAGATAATTCACAAAAGATCAACTGAAGCAAAACATGTCACGAAACAATGAGAGCGGAATGAGAGTAGTGTGTCAGTGTGGATCGAATGTAGGGTTAGGGTCAAAATTCTGATAAAACAACAGAGTTCAACACAAGACACCTGAAGAAAGCTGGGGTGTACAACAGCTGAAACAGTGAAAGCAAGAAATGAGATGAAGATACTAGTCTGACAAATATAAACAGTATACATAATGGAAATTCCTCATTTCAGAAATATGGAATTGTATGTGATAATGGGTATGATCAGATTTGAGAATGTTGGACCTCACACATAAGATCACAGGATGAGGACTAGTAATATGGATAGGAAAAAAATTAGAAAAATGATATAGAAACAAGGACAATATGAGGAAATCTGTAAATCAAAGATATTTTTTTTCTTAGCATAGAAACAGGAAAATGTTTCCCTGAATATTCATCATATGTTTTGGAATTATTGATTAGTACATTTGAACTTCTTTAATTTTTATCTGCATAAGAAATCAGTTTTGATCATTTTAGAAACTTGTCTTGAATCTTAAATGATTGGATTAATACCAAAACTCTCACTATAAGAGTTACAAGTTACTTTTGTTTCTATTCCTACTAACCACAGACCATTGGTATGTTTTCAAACAGTTATCTGGCAGAATCATTAGTGTCAGACAGTATGCCTTGCAGCATTTCTTCTGGCTCTTTGTTCTGAGTTCAAATCAACTTTACCTTTTTATCATTTCAAGATTAATAAAATGAAGTAGCAGTTTAGTAATGGAGTTAATATAATTAACTCAATTCCCTCAACTTGCTGGTCGTGTGCATTGAGTTAATATAATTAACTCAATTCCCTCAACTTGCTGGTCGTGTGCCTAATTAAAAACAATGTTTTACTACTATTACTTGCAATTATTATATACCAAATGGAGAAGCCTCTATGCAGTTGCTTACTCTATGTGAGTAAGCAACTGCATAGGAATATTATTAGGAATAGCAGCCAAATCTCCTTCAAAACCCACTATACTGTCTTAAAGAAAGGATACACTGTACTGCTTGGTCTCCCAATATTAAAAAAAGATGATCTGGTAACTGTAGGCATACATTTTGGTCATAGGGTTGCTCATTGGGGATGAGCTAGGATTAAACTACAGTTTTAACCTTGATCATACTTAATTGAAGGCCTGCACATTATTTACATTTGACAGATATTTGTCCTCATCTTGTCTGTTAACACAATGTTTTGGCCGATGTACCCTCCAGCCTTCATCAAGTGTCTTGGGGAAATTTCAAACCTAGGTTCTCATTCCTAAAGTATTTTACGATGTTATTGTCATTATATTATTATTCAGGTCACTGCTTGGGGTTAGTAGCCTGCGCTCTTAACCACGACGCCATATGCCCGTGGGTAATTATGGAGTGAATTTTAGGGCCTAAAAATCTAATATTTTCCTATCCTTCCTTAATATCAGTTCCCATATCATATCTGCACTCGGTCTGCTTAGGAGATTGTTGTTTCCTAGCATATGTGCTGCTTCTTTTAGCTTTCATATTTTCCAGTAGTGTTCTGTCTATTATTTTTACTTCATCCTACAGGGGGAGGTGGTCTCCATTTTTCCGTACATGATCAGTTCTGTGAAGTGAGTGGAATTCTTCACATACAATGTTAACTTTCCTGCTAATGGACTGATTATATCCACAAGGAAGTGGCTCAGTGGATGACATGCTGAATCTCTACAGCTCACTATAGGTCTTAGCAAGAAAGTTAACATCGCACGGGCATATGGCTTAGTAGTTAAGCGTGCGGGCTACTAACCCCAAGATTCCAAGTTCGATTCCAAGCAGTGACCTGAATAATAACAATAATAATAATAATAATAATAATAATAATAATAATAATAAAAGGTTTGAAATTTCCCCAAGACACCTGATGAAGGCTGGAGGGTATATCAGCTGAAACATGTTAACAACAAACAAGATGAGGACAAATATCTGTCAAATGTAAATAATGTACATAATTCCTCATCTCTCAAATATAGAACTGTGAAGTCCTGCATTTAGGTTTCCGCAACACAGCATAATAAACACTATTTCTTTTATTTGTATATAGGTGTTGTAAATTGTACCGTCTTCTTAGTAATTATGTTAAGAGAAACATAATCAACATTGGGATTCTAGTGAGAAAATTACTGGTTATTAAATGTGAAGAGCTTCACTTATTTGTGCTAATTTGTTCGGAAAGCAATTATGAAAGTTTATTATTAACGAAATTGTTAATATAGTTGCAATTATTATTTAATGTAATTACATATGTGAACTAATTAATAATTTCAAATTGAAAGCTTAAGATGCAGTTGGTTTTATAATTATTCTGATGAATTAATTAGTTTTATTACTAATCTCAAACAACAGAGAATTAGTTCACTGTTGAAATAATTGGATTTGTCATTGATGAAAAAATGTTATTGATAACAATATGCACCTGCACCTAATGCATATGACTGTGCATAATCATTGCACTGCCTTTGAGAAATAATTCATCTTAATACTTGTTTCCTCATGTAGTATGAGAAACAATGGTTTATGAAAGAAATAGCAAACTCATTTTGTAATGATATGCTATGTTTTAATTTAATTTTTAGCCTGCTTCCTTTTTTTTTTTTTTGAATTTTTTGTTTTAAGTTCACCAAATTTATTTATTTATTACTGTGAAAAATGACTTTGTTTTAATAATTTACTAATTTGTTACTTGGGATATAAATTTGTTTGAAAATCCAGATTACTTCAAATAAGTTAATGGGTTAACCCTTTTGATACAAACCTCTGGTTGTTTATATGTTGCAAACTTCCTGTTTTAAAGTAATTAAGTAAAAACCTTCCATCAAACCTTCATATTATGTTCTGAACACCAGATTAATAATGACAGTCATTTTACTAAATTTTTCATTTATAACAAAAAGGTCTAAAGCTATAAGATGAATTTCTTTGAAATCAAATCTAATTCATGTGAAAATATTCCTAAAACTGCTTTGACAGTTTCATAATTGTTTATCTTTATTATTGTTCCTTAGACTGATCTTTCTATCTTAACATTTGGTGTAAACATTTATGTGCTTAAGGTGCTGTTGCTTTCTGCCTCCAAATGTACAAGTCAATGTCTTATCAGGTGGTGGAAGGAGCTCTGTAGGTGTTTTGGCCCCTTCCATTACAGCACGAGCGTTGCCTGGGGCCACCTACCAATGTAGGTGACAAAGTTCCTGTAACAACATAAACTTCGTTGAGTCAGATGTTGTGATTCAGGGACAGGTGTTTCTATCATCCTCAGTACTCTTTCTTGCTGCAGCACTTACCCTCTCTCTCTAGCCAGATGTAATGACTTTCTCAATGGCTTCTGACAGTTTTCTGGCAACATAGCTAATTCAAGACTTCTGAGCATCAAATGCACCCTGGTTCCAATAAATCTTCTAAGACTTCTCTCTCCAGAAAGGCATCTTGTCCCACATTTATTGTTTTCATAGAGTTCAACCAACTCACTGTGTTTTCTGTCTTTCCTGAAGAAAGAATCTTCAACTGAGATAGTCTGTAGTTTATTTTCCTTGTTTTTTTTTTTTTTTTTT
>NC_068982.1:68484221-68493699 GCF_001194135.2 Octopus bimaculoides | reverse complement strand
AATATAATTAACCATTTCAACAACTTGGTATAATACTTGCTTTAACTCAACAGGTATTGTTTTTGAAATTTGTACCTCCCTATGTAGAAAGCAATGAGTATGTATAACATTGAGATTTTGCTGTTGCATGAGTGATACAAAACCTTTAATAGAGCCCATCATAGATGGTGCCCCATTGGTACATATTCCAATACATGAATTCCAGGATAAATTCCATTTCTTGAGGTAGGCAGATAAAATGTCAAAAATATCTTGACCTCTTGTAGTGAGTGGCATTTCTTTACAACAAAAGAACTGATTTATGGTTTGGTTATCATCAATAAAGCAAATAAATGTAATTGTGCTTTGTTGCTAATACCAGTTGATTTGTCAACCTGTAGAGCAAATTCTGAGTTCTGAAATATGTTCTGTACATTTTCCTCTATATCAGCAGATAAATCCATAATTCTCCTCTGATTGTATTATTTGAGATCGGAATCTTGCTTATTTCTTGCTCGGCTTCATCATCTAATATGGTTTTAACCATCTTTCTACAAGCAGGTAAGATAATCAACTCGGCTAAAGTATGCAGTTTAGTTTGTAGTGCAATCATTTTCTCAATAGATGCAACCTGAGCCTTTTCAGAAGCATTCATCCTTTTTTCAAAATAGTTTCTTTGTTTAGATTGCTGTTCTAGCAGTCTTTGGAAATAATTCGGATCTTTACATTGAAGATGTGAGTGTTTAGTTGTAAAATGTCTTTTCAGCTTACTAGGCAACATTCCTTTGTTAGACGACTTTTCACCACAAACAACACACAATGGAAGAGGTTGATCCTCGTTGCCAGTCCAATGAAGCTCAAATTTTAAATAGTTATTGCAATATTTATGATTGGGTTGAGCTATTGCATTATCATCACTATGCTTTGTTGCTTTTGATGAACATTCACTTTCAGATTTGTAATCGTCATGGTTATGTTTCCTCTTATAAACTTTTCCAATTTATAGGTAATTTAGTCTGTTAATATGAATTGTATCATACAAAGAGCACAGATTACTAATAGTCAAACTGAGACAAGTGACCAGTGAGCTGCGAAAAGTGGCAGCGTGTCACATATCGTACTCTTTTGAGAAGTCTTTTAAAATTAATTGAAAAGCTGAAAATTCTTGCCCCTATATGAATGGAAACAATTGAAATACAGCCGCAGTATGTGAGGATGTATTAAAAGATTTAGTTCAACATTGTATATTTTAGTTCAATAGTTTATCTATCACACTTATTGAAATGAAAACTGCAGAGGCTATGGCCGAAATAAACTGAAAGATAGTCATGTACTGAATATGTCCATAAGACGTCAATTTTGAGGATAGATTGATGCTAATTAAGTTCTTATCCTTATGAAATTTCAGATTCAAAACTGAATAACACTCTCATACCATAATTAGCCTAAATGAATTGAATGACACAACCACCTCTCATTCTTAGTTTAGAACTTAGTATTTAGTTTTTTTGCCACTTA
The DNA here is from genome assembly GCF_001194135.2 of Octopus bimaculoides. Taxonomy (NCBI): domain Eukaryota; kingdom Metazoa; phylum Mollusca; class Cephalopoda; order Octopoda; family Octopodidae; genus Octopus; species Octopus bimaculoides. The sequence goes on along the minus strand of NC_068982.1, from coordinate 68,492,202 downwards.
GACATTTATACATGAGCTTTCTAGTAAATTTTGGTTTGTATATTTCATATTTTGAAATGCAATCTTACTTTTCCAAGGCACATCTAATTATATCTTGTGACGCACCAGTGCGCTGCAGTGTATGATTTGGGAACCACTGGACTAGACTCTACTGTAGGTACACAAGAGCCACACACATAGTGGTGTTAAATTGCGTGTTGGGAAAACTGGATCTGTCTTGGATGGTAGACTTAATCCAACTGGTTAATACACAGTTATTATTGATCCACTTTTACTCATAACACCTGGTAAGAGATTACCTGTGGTAAAATTTAGGATCGAACCTGGAACCATGTAATTTCATAATGAATTTCTTAGACTCATGACCCTCTTTACCTATTAAGTAAATGCAGCAAATATAGACTGAGAGCAATAGGCTGAAAGGATACATTATGAGAGATAGACCATAAGGGGGTCATTGTTGACAAGGAAAGTAAGATGAATGGCATTCTTCTGATCGTGGTTTAGGGTGTCTACAATTGAGGAATAGATATAAAAGAAGTATTCTATAATGAGGTGTGTCAGGATATTGTAACTCATACATAGTTGATCAAGACTGACATATTTGTAAGCTAAGACTGAGAGATAAACTTAGTTTTCTCTTTAGCAAAGTGAAAGTCTAGAATCCGAGATCTCAAGATTTTGAAACTTGTAGCAGTTAATGTCTTTTCCATAAAAATTAAGAGCTGTTGATTAATTTTTTGGAATATATAACATGTGCTATATATTTGTTGACAAGTTTTAGGAAACTGAAAATAAGTGGTTTAGATGAAATCAGCCTTGATTGATCAGACTTATAGTATGTGGTTAGTCATTGAAATTATTTGGTACACATCTGTAGACCAAATAGTTCCAGCTATTCCATATCTCTGTCTGGTCAAGTTTGGTACTCAACTGCTAGATATTTCTGTGACTTGGCTGTATTGTCTGTCAGTCATTTTAATTCTGATCATTTTTTTCTTGTGGCATATTATCACTATGACTAGGTCGTTCAGTATATTCATGTATTTTTCAGTGAAAAGTTTGAGGGAGATTTAGCTCTTATTTCCATTAAGTCAAATGCCTACATAGAGGTTTCCTCATTAGCTTCTTTAAAACATATAATTGTTTCTTGAAGCATGTATAACTATTAACACATTAACAGTATAACTAACATAAAAATGCTGGAGTAGCATTGTGGCTTTCCTCTTGTAGTATTTCTCTGTGTTTTTATTACCAGCTTTCACTCTTCATCTATATTATTCAGTCCTTCCTTCTAAGCATTCCTTATCTTCTATTCCCTCCACCCTTAGTTTATAGTTTTTGAACACACAGAAACATAATTTTTTATTTATTATGAAGTGTGTGTGTGTGTAATATATATATTCCTCATCATTATTTTTATATACATTGAAGGATATAAATATTTGTATTCATACATATAAAAATAATGTATGAACCATTTTCATATGCATAAATATATTCATCAGTAGGTTCATATTCTTCCATTCATCATCATCATTGTTTAATGGCCGTTTTCCATACTGGCATGGGTTGGACAGTTTGACTGAGGTCTGGAGAGCCAGCGGCTGCACCAGGCTCAAATCTGATCTGGCAATGTTTCTACAGCTGGATGCCCTTCCTAATGCCAACCAAGAGTGTAGTGGGTGCTTTTTCCATGCCACTGGCACAACAGCCAGTCAGGTGGGCCTGGCAACGATCACATTCAGATGGTGCTTTTTATGTGCCACTGGCACAAGAGCCAGTGAGGAAGTACTGTCATTGGTCATGATTGGTTGGTGCTTTTTATGTGCCACTGGCATGGGAGCCAGTCAGGTGGACCTGGCATCGACCACATTCAATTGAAGGATGGAAATATATTTTTACATATAAAAGTGATTTATTTTGAAATATTTTTATATATTTGAATATAAATATATCTTTCAGTTGAAACATAAAGCCTAATATTTGGTAAGCACATCCACTGTGCATCAAGGAAATAGTCTTGTATCTCATTTCTATACCAAAAGAAATAATCTTGTATCTTGTCTCTTGTCTATACATAAACAGACGACAGTTTAACCCTTCAGGACTGTTACTAATTTAAGCTTCTCTTGGTGACCCACATGTATAAGTCTGACAATACTGCAGCCCAAAGATTAGGCCTCCTCTTAAAGGCCAGGAAAAAAAAAATACAGTGCTTAATAAGAGCTATTTTGGAGCCCTGCTTACATGTTTAGTTTGGTGTTTTTGGTACATGCACAAACAATCTAGACCAGTGCTCTGCAATCCTTTTTCACTTACAGTACACTTATATTCTTTTCAAAATTTGGTGGCACACATGAACTAAAAATATAAGTAAAAGTATAGGGAAAAAAATTACATTCAGGTGACACTGTGGCACACCAATGTGCTGTAGCATACTGGTTGCAGAGCACTGCTCTAGACCACATTCAGAAGATCATCTGACTGATTGGCAAAAATTCACTAATTTCCTAGTATATTTCAACAACTAACTTTCTTCTCAGTGTGACTTTTACTGGTCTCTGTTTTCTTGAATTAACCATCTGCATACTCTATCTAATCAGCTCCACCTGATTTCCTATCGGGGTTTGATTATGGTTTTTAGAACTGTGATGTGTTGAGGGACCTTAAGCACCCATGAGTAGGGAACAGAATTGAATGCCTTTGAATGTGACCAAGTTTCTCTTCTGATGTGGCATCACTGATGTCACAGTTTTGTTGATTAGTTGTTGCTTAACATATCCTCACACATGGTTCTTCTCAATTGTTTGTTCAGCTATGATTATATTGTTACAATCACCACAGTGACCCTAGAGGTATAGATTCCAGTGAGTTGCATACATTTTATACATTAAATTTTGGTTTGTAGTTGGCCAATAATTTTTCTATCATGTGAGTGGTTTGTTTCTTGTATCAGTTTTGCTTCTGCAAATGCCAACCAATTTGGTGTATTTATATCCCTTTTAAGAACTTAGTGGTAAAGTTTAAGATACTCTTGACAGAAGGCCAGGGTTTTATTTTTGCTACTGCTGCTACCACTCTACCATAATCTAACAATGAAGTATCTTTCTGGTGCTTTATTATCCTGAAATGTTTCTATTACAATCTCAAAGATGTCAGTACTTATATTGTATGCTTTTGGTGTAAGGGCAATATTTTTCAGATTTTTCTAGTCACTCTGCACTCTTGTTAAACTTATTACTTCTCAATCCTGATTTTCTCCAGCATGGACTGTATCTTCCTGAAAAGGAGCCCTTGTCAATTACCCCCTCATATCCCTGTTAACTGCTGATTGGATTTTGAAAGTTTCTTTTCTGTTTTTTGTTTTGATGGTTGAAACTACAGCAGATAATGTTATAAATAATACACAGTGGAGGGTAAGACAAAGCATTTTCACAGCCTTTTGTAAATGATTTTAGCTTTCTTTGGAAAAATTGAACATGCAAGAGCCTAAAATTTTATCTGAAATCCATGTTTGACATCTAAATTGGCCTATCTTGTAGACTTGAGTAGATGTTTTGATATTCTGGCACCTATTTGAAGACCCTGATTTCAGTAAATAAAGGGAGAAATTGAATTGTCAAATATACCTGGATTTTACACTTTTGAAGCATGTTAAGTTGTTCAATAGTTTAACCCAAAAGCATACACGTCTTTGCAATAAGTGTATAATCTATTTTTTGTAATGTAACATAAACAGGTCTAATTAGGATGGCAGAAAATGACAAACTCTGATCATTGCATCAATCTTAGTGAGAGAAATTCAAATGTATTTCTTTAGTAATCTTAGTAGGAAAATGTTGCAATGGTTGTATAGTAACTTTTACAAAAAAGAATACTGAAATGATACCATTAAACTACAAATAGAGAGTTGAAATAGAATGCTTGTTGTAATTTTTGCAGAACAGCACTTATGAAATAAAACTGGGTTTATATTTTGTTTGTGCTGGTACAGACGATGATGGTGACTTACTTAATATTGGTAAAATGCCTCAATTCTTTATAATTCTAATGCAAAAATTGAGTTGGTTTCTCATTAATAAAACACTCATGTACAGTATATAAGAAAATGATCTGATGATGATTATAATAATAGATGATTATAATCTTAAGTAATCATGGATATAATTTTAACTGAGAATGTATCTTATAATTTGGTCAGAAATATTACCATGATGTCTGTGAACTCATTGGAAGTGTGATTGTAGAGCATTGTGAAGTCCTAGTACTGCATATTCAATTAAATTTAAAGAATGGAAGAAGCTAATCAGAGGAAGTTCAAATTTTTTGGCACCCAGTTAGCCAATATCCTGAGAACTCTTAATACCAAAGATCACATCATTGTTAAATATTACCAAAGTATCTGTACTGACCTTTATTTATTCCATTGAATTGGATCAACATTACACTGATTATGCACAAATTACTAGGTCACATGTGGTAACTCACTGAGGCTAATGAGAGTAATGGACTTGGTCAACTTGATAAATCTGGTTTGGAGGTCTGTAACAAAATGCTCAGAAAATTCAAGACATATTTAGGGAGAAAGACAGGCTAGACACAAAGTTTAAATGACACATTCACCAGATTTTGGTTGAATTATGATGAAGAAGTTAATCAACAATGGAAACATTCTACCAAGGTATGAAAATTGCAGATTGAGAGGACATTCCAAAGTAGTAGATGCCTTATTGAGTTATATTAAATCAAAATCTGGAGACTTAATACAAGTTATAAAGTTTTGAATTAGTTTTCTCCATCATAGTTCTTGTTAAGTAAATTTTTCCAGATTTTTTTTGTAAAATGTGGATAATCTATGACAAATTTTGTCTAAAAGATCTTTCTTATCAACCTTACTTCCTTCTATTGTTAGTTATGTTACTACTGTCTCTTACTTTACCATACCTCCATGTTACTTTAACATTTTAAAAAACTTTCAAAAGGACATTATTGATATAATTGGTATTAAAAAAAAAAAAAAAAAAAAAAAAAAAAAACATAATTTCATGAAAATTATAAGACGGGTAAAAAGTGGAGAAAAGCATACCCAATATCAATCTTGTTTTTTTTTTTTAAAAAGGACAAAAGGTGACACCTTGGAATCTGATATTAAATTAAACATGTGTTTTGAATTTTTAAAATCAAATAACTTTTGGATATTACCATGTACTCTTTTTTTCCTACAAAATTACATTTGTTGGAAACCACATAAAATTTGAATAAATTTTACTGAATTTGTTGAATTTTAGGGATAGATTCCTTAGCATCCACAAAAAAATCTTCAATAGCGTTTCTAGAATTGCAAAAAAAAAAAAAGCTTGTGTTTGAATAAAATCCATACTTTAGCCTCTTTTCTTCCCTTGGATGACTCCCCCACCACAAAAAAATCCAAGATAAAATTTTCAAGCCATTTTTCGTTTTGGTGATTTTTGATCGGTAAAATTTTGACATGGTTCACATACTGTTTACTTGTGCATGTCTCAACTTCAAAATGTTTTGAAATTTCGAAAAATTGAAGTTTTAGTCTACCTTTTTTTGTATTAGCTGAGATATTTATTGTAGTTTTGAGAAATTACATCAAAACACATTTGAAAAACCTTGGATATTGAGTTTAAAAATCTCTTTGTTTGGAAACAATTATGTCAAAGGTTGCACATTGGATTTGAACCTTCTGTAAACATGTCAGATGTTCTACCATTATACTAAAGCAACCCTTCAAGTTTTTTTTCTGTCCATTTTAGAAGCTGTCTTCTTACCAGCAAAAATTGTTTGTTGTTTGAATTTTATAAATTTAGAAACTTCTAGAGATATAAAGTATATAATTTTAATGGTGGAACTTGAAGAAGATAAAGCTTTGTATATAATAGTCTGTAGGATATTGGGTTAAAAAGCCTGTTGGATGAAAAATGTCAAAAGCTGCCTATGGGATTCAAACCCACATTTGCAAACCGAAGACACTTTAACTATTATATCAAAGTGGCCTTTCAGATTTTCTCCATCTATTCTAGAAGCTTTGTTCTTATCATTGGGAATTGTATGTTTTTTACATTATAAGAATTTAGAAACATCAAATTTTCTTTTTTTTATGTGTGTCTGCATGTGTGAATATTCTTTTTAAATGTAATATACACTTTTGTATTGTAGTGTTTCTTTTAGAATTTACTAAATTTCTAAATCATTTAACTTTACAAAAGATATTCTTCTTTTCCCAGTGATTCCACTTTTCCTTTCTCTTTTTATTATAGCTAATGTTGTCTATTTGTTTTTTTTGCTTTTTCAGATTTCTGAGCTTTGTGGAGCCAAAAGATTAGGTCACTTTGGTCGAAGTCAGTTTTATATTGCTTTGAAACTGATTGCTGCTGTTCAGTGTGGTCTTCCAGCCAAATTAGATAGCCTCAACCTGGGTAATTTCTTTTGGATATCATTTATACATTCTCTTGCTTTATATCTACAGCTTAACTCTCTTATCAGTCTATTTAAGGAAAAGCAGATGTATTGAACCTAGCCATCCTTTCTTAGACATTGCAATGAATAATTAAAATAAAAAGCTAAAAACATTTTCTGATTTGATTGTTAGTGCTGTACTATAACAACATTTCCAGTATTGTAATATTGAGTTAAGTTAAAAGTTTTGCAATATTTTGATAACTCATTTGCTTTATTTGTGTGGTGTGATGGAGGAAAAAGACAACAAGAAGCAAAAGGGAGAAAGAAATACAGCGCCCTTACCTTGTTGACCGAGGCGGGATAAACGATCGCTCCAGATCAAACCACGTCTTCTACGTACGCTGTCTCTGTTCGAACTGCCCACACGTGCTCGCTGTCCACGCATGCGCGTGTGGCCGACTTCCGCCGGCCCTTCCGGTCTTCACTTCCGTTTCTTCATCTGTGATCCCTCTCCACCAACACCACATAGCTCATCACAGCCCATAACACCACATGTAACACCACAATTTGTCACGTTAGATAGAAAGCAACCTGACATTTAAAGTAGAGGCCATCATGTTGCACTGTCTGAAGTCACCTTTTTTGCTAGTTCTTAGACCCCACAATGATATCAGTTCTTGTCCTTCACTGAAACTTCCACCTCCACTTGGTTGATGAAGTGGTGTAAGCACAGGAAGTGAACCATGGATTGGGACAAGTAATAATCTGAGGGAGATATTTCACTACAATCCTAACGTGCATAGGCAGTGTTTAAGCAAGGGCCAGCTTCTGGAACCTGTTGCCAAACATAGGCATTTCGAACACAAGGTGATTCTCTGCAACTGGTGGAATTATGAGGAGAAGGTTCACTACCAGTTCATTCTGGATGGTTGCGGCATTGATGCCAACCTGTACTTCAAACACTGGAGTGGATGTTTGCCATTGTGTGGTATCAGTTAACAGAAAGTGAGCACTTCTGTAGCCAGTCAATGCAAGGCATCATGCTGCTCAAAGGACCCGGTATAAACTCAGGAACTTGAGGGAAACAAACTGATAACACACCCTGCATATAGTCAGAATCTAGCTCTCTTCCTGCACTTGCAATGCTTCATCAACCAAGGAGGTGGAACCTTCAATGAAGGAGTTCTTCACCTCGAAGGACAAGAACTAGTCTCAGTTTGGGATCATAGAACTGGCAGAAAGATGACTGCAGATGGTGCAACATGATGGCCTCTACTTTGAGTGCTTGGCTGCTTTTGTTGAAACTTGAGGAATAAAGCAAATAAGTTGCCAAAATATTGCAAAACTTTTGACTCAATACAATATTTCAGAAGTTTCTATTTATTTTTTTGTTTTCCTCTTTGTGGATGCTGTAAATTAAAATATATGTTTCAGTTGTTTGTGGATTGCTTTTTATATATATATATATATATATATATATATATAGGTTAACTAGCAAGTTAGTTTTTGTTTGTGGCAGATGTTCAGGTACAATAAAGACTGTAAACAAACA
>NC_068982.1:68474465-68483247 GCF_001194135.2 Octopus bimaculoides | reverse complement strand
AGGAAGGGCATCCAGCTGTAGAAACTCTGCCAAATTAGATTGGAGCCTGGTGTTGCCATCCGGTTTCACCAGTCCTCAGTCAAATCGTCCAACCCATGCTAGCATGGAAAGCGGACGTTAAACGATGATGATGATATATATATATATATATCTTTATTTTACAATTGTTTGCTTAATATTACTGCTAGGCAAGACGACGAGCTAGCAAAAACGTTAACACGCCGGGTGAAATGCTTAGAGGTCGATTTTGCCTTTCGTCCTTTTGGAGTCGATAAATTAAGTACCAGTTGCATACTAGGGTTGATCTAATCGACCCCCCCCCCAAAAAAAAAACAAATTCCGGGCCTTATGCCTAGATTAGAAAAGAATATTGCTGCTAGCCTAAGTTGCACACTATCACCAATTCAAGCTTTACTGCAGCCACTGTTGTGCCCTTGGGTAAGGCACAGAGTTTTCTTTGCTGTAGATTGTCTTACTGACCAAACAGCTTCCTTACTTATGCAACTGTTTGATGGTTAATGGTAGAAAGGGCCTTCAGCTGTAAAAACAGCTGCTTTTCACTCATCATAATGTTGTTTACTTGACTTCATGGTGTGTGTTTGTCTCTTGGAGATGTCATCATTTGGAGACAAATCAAGTGAAGTTTATATCTAAAAATGTTTCACACTATGCAAGTTACAAATATATATCACTATAAAAATATATCCCAGGTGATGAGAGATTTAAAGTATGGAACTTGTTCTGGGTCACTTCTTTTTTACTTTAACTTCTCATCACTTAGCCTAAAGCTGCCTCCCTCTCTACTGTAGTGAAAAAGGATCTTAGTTTTGTGAGCTGCATGCTGAGCTTACTAATGCTGGTGCCATGAAAAAAGCTCTCAGCACATTCTGTAAAGTGGTTGGTAGTAAGAAGGGCATCCAGTTGTAGAAACCATTGCCAAAGTAGACATTGGAGCAAGATGTCTTTGAACCTGTTAATTCTGGTCAAATTCTTCAACCCATACCAGGATGGAAGATGAATGTTAAAAGATGATGATGATCGACAACCTACACGCAATAATTTTCTTGTGAGTACTTCTTTGTAAAGGATTAGGTAGTATTGGTATGGACAGGCTTTAACAGTTTGTGTGGCTTGAGATTGCCAGGTACTTTTTAACATTGTTTTTTGTCTTTTTTTTTTTTTTTGTAAAAATAAATGTTTTGATTCATGTCTGCCATTTTTGTTTTTAGTATATCATTTTCAATTGGAGTTTTGAGTTTTATTTCTACTACTTACATTTGACTAATCTGTGAAACTAATGCTGAGGTATTGTTGTTGAAAGGAAGGTCACACCTATTAAAAGCATGGCCTGGATTGTCTTCTTAGTATACATCTTGGAGTCTGAAAGCAAAGTTACCTCTTTGACTTTGACTGTTCATACTTGTCAGTATGGAAAGCTTCTTAATAATAACGAAGCTATCATCATTATGCATTCTAGCTTAATGAATTGTCATCATTGTTATGATTTATTACATTAATTACTGGATGACTAATAATAACACAGGAAATGCTTGTAATTTAAATGATTAATTTTTATCTTCATTTCATTTATTGTTTTCCCCCACTTACCCTGGTACTGAAGTTAAGTTTTTGCTACAATTTTGTGGTATTGACGAGTGTAGCCTAGAAGCAGTGAAGTGGCTGTCTTTTCTGCTTTTCACCAATTGGACCCCTTCTTTTTCAACTCTGCTTTAGTATTCTACTTCCAGCTATTTTAGGGTGTCCTCCCTTTTGGCTCCTTTGTAGGTTCCAGGTCAGAGTGTAATGTAGAATGTTGGTTTCCTTTTGGATTTTGCTGCTTTATGTCCTATGTTTCCTTTAGGGAAGGCTTTCCTCTCTTAGGTCTTATTGGTTTTGAATTGTTGTGAATGCTTCTGTAACTTTGCTGTTTTTTTCTATGTAGAGTGTTGGCCTTAGACAAAACCATTTCTACTTTTAGGAAGAGGTGATCTTTATTAGCCTGGTCTCTACTCTTTGCCTTGTCCAGCATGGGAGAGGCTACTGGGAGCTTACATTCTGCTGGCATATCTCTCAGGGTCATTGAGGTACACAAGCCACCACACTACTACAAGGACTGAATTTTGTGAATTTGTGAAAACGATTTTCTAGTGATAGTATGCTGAATAGTTATTACTATCATTCATCAAAGTTACACCATCTGTTCATCCATTTGTTCTCGCTCACCATATTTCTATTTATTTTGATCTGGTGTCAGTTTTCTTGGTTTGGTTCTGTCACTATTTGCTCTTATTTAGTTTGTAACATTTTTTTCACTTAGCAGGTGTCATTAATTTGCATGACCTGTCTTATATGTGCAACTGTCTCTCTTATACACAAAACCCATAATGGTCACTTTCTGCTCAACCTTTCACACCAATCAAGCTTGCATTTTCATCATCATCATCATTTAACGTCCATTTTCCATGCTGGCATGGATTGGACAGTTTGACTGAGGACTGGCAAGTCAGGAGGCTGCACCAGGTTGTAATTTGATCTGGCAAGGTTTCTGCAGCTGGATGCCTTTCCTAACGGTCGACCACTCTGAGAGTGTAGTGGGTGCTTTTTATGTGCCACTAGCACGGGTACCAGTCAGGTGGCACTGGCATTGACCATGCTCGAATGGTGCTTTCTACATGTCACTGGCACAGGTGCCAATCAGGCGGCACTGGCATTGGCCATGCTTGAATGTTGCTTTTTATGTACCACCAGCATGAGTACCAGTCAGGCAACACTGGCATTGGCCATGACTACAATTTGACTTGACTCAACAGGTCTTCTCGGGCACAGCATATTGCCTGATAATTGAAGGGTACTTTTAAATGGGCCAGTTATGCAACACTGGCATTGGCCACGGCTACAATCTTATTTGCCTGCCAGGTCCTCTGAAGCACAGCATATCTCCAAATGTTTCGGTCACTTGTCATTGCCTCTGTGAGGCCCATGGTTCGAAAGTTGTGCTTCACCGCCTCATCCCATGTCTTCTTGGGTCTACCTATTTCACAAGTTCCCTCCACTGTTAAGGTGTGACACTTCTTCACACAGCTGTCCACATCCATATGCAGCACTACCATACCAGTGCAGTCGTCTCTCTTGCTCACCACATCTGATGCTTCTTATGTCCAACTTTTCTTTCAGGACACTTACACTCTGTTGTGTATGCACACTGACATTACACATCAAACGGAGCATACTAACTTCATCTCTTTCAAGCCTACGCATGTCCTCAGCAGTGGAATATAATCAGTTTATTCCTTTTCAATCTCTACAGATCTACTCAATGCCTAGGTCTCATTCTCATACAATATCCCATTTCTTTGATTGTCAGTTGATGTGATGAACTGCAGTTGTTGCAGATGAACACATACACACATACCCACATAATCTGCTTTAATTTAGGGGATCTGTTTTTGAAAGTAAGATTACTTTATTTGAACCTTCCATAATTAAGATAACATTCTTAATTTTATCAATGAAACTTCCTTTTAGTTGAAGTAAAGTTATACTATTAAATCTAATGTTGATGTGTTATGTATGAACAGTGTTTTTTTCTTTTTTTTTAAAGTCTTATTTTGTTTTTGGTTTGTAAAATTCTTGATGTTAACCTTATGCCCATAATAAAGACACACATTGGTTCTCATTCACTTCTTTATTTTTTACTTGCCAATTGGTTAACTATTTAACCTGTTAATTAATCAATTGCTTGATTAATCGTTCAGTCAATCAACTAATCAGTTAGATTTGCCCAAGTCCAACCATCACCATCTGTGACCTCATCAATAGCATGCCTAACTTCATCATTAAGAAATGCTAATTAATGACTAAAATACTTAGCTGTGCATCTTTTAGTTTACATCATCATCATTTAGCATCCATTTTCCATGTGTTAGACAGTTTGACTGGAACTAGTAAGCTGGAGAGCTGCACCAAGCTCCAGTCTGTTTTGGCTTGGTTTCTACAGCTGGATGCCCTTCCTAATACCAACCACCCTCGAGAGTGTAGTGGACGCCTTTTATGTGTCAGAAAAAGAATAATTGTTAAATCTCTATTTTTGATGGATTGTATTTTGATGATACTTACATATAATACAGTTGCCTGTATTTGCATGCACACGAATAAGGAAATACTAAAAGCTTTTATTTAATGTCATTTCTAACATCTTTTTTATTTGTTAATCAATTTTAAATTAAATTCTTTTTCCATAGCAATGGAGGTTTCTTTACCAAAATTTCATCGGGCAAATGGACATGGTAAGTTTGTTTCTTATATTTCACAAGTTGACTTGCTTTTTGTTATTTTTATTTTTTTTATAAGGCTTAGTCAGAGGAAAAAAGGACTGTACCCTTGACCTTTGTAGGGCCTCCAAGACTAGTGGGGTGGGAAGAGGAGGAATGAACTGTGAGTCCAGGGTTGCTGATGTAGGAAGCAGCACATCAGTGTTGAGTTATTTTCAGGTTGGACTCTGTGTGTGTCATCATCATCATTTGACGTCCGTTTTCCATGCATGCGATTTGACTGGGGACTGGCGAACCAGATGGCTACACCAGACTTCAATCTGATCTGGCAGATTTTCTACAGCTGGATGCCCTTTCTAATGCCAACCACTCCGAGAGTGTAGTGGGTGCTTTTTATGTGCCACTGGCACGAGGGCCAGTCCAGCGGTACTGGCAATAGCCACGCTCAAATGGTGTTTTTTACATACCACCTGCACAGGTGTCAGTCCAATGTTTTGTTCACATGCCACCAGCACGAGTACCAGTAAGGCGAAGCTGGAAACGATCGCGCTAAAATGGTGCTTTTTACGTACCACCGGCACGGAAGCAAGATCGCTGCTCTAGCAGTGATCCCGCTCGAATGGTGTTGTAGCACTCCACTGGCATGGGTGCCAGTCATCGAATTTGGTTCAGTTTCGATCTCACTTGCCCCAACAGGTCTTCACAAGCTGAGTTTAGTGTCCAATGAAGGAAGGTTGGCATGGGTGCCAGTCAACGAATTTGATTCAATTTTCGAAAGGAAAGGTACGCATAAGTGGGCTGGCTACAACTCTGGTAAAGGCCATGGGTTATGGTCTCACTTGCCTTGCCCGGGTCTTCTCATGCACAGCATATTTCCAAAGGTCTCGGTCACAAGTCATTGCCTCGGTGAGGCCTAATGTTCGAAGGTCGTGCTTCACCATCTCATCCCAGGTCTTTTAAACAGGTCAGATTGTTGGTGCTTGTTTGGCAGGCACTAGCATAATGAAAACAGCTGAAATGTTTGGTGTATCAAGAAATACTGTCTTGAAAGTAATGACAGCCTTTGAGAAAGAGGGAAAAACCACCTCGTCGAAACAAAATTCCTGAAGAAGACCAAAACTTTCAGAATTGTTAGAAAGCATCACAAAAGTACAGCTCTCAAAATTACTGCAGAGCTTACTAACCACCTCAAGAACCCAGTTTCCACAAAAACTGTTCGATGGGAGCTGCACAAAGCCGAATTTCACGGGAGGGCTGCAATCAGAAAACCATTACTTTCAAAAACAAACGTTGCAAAGCGTTTAGAGTGGAGTAAAAAGCTACAGAATTGATCCCAAGAGCAGTGGAAGAATGCTATTTTCTTGGATGAGTCATCCTTTACCTTATTTCCAACCACCAGCCAAGTATTTCCAACCACCAGCCATGCAGAGACAGCCAAAAGACGCATTTGATCCAAACTGTCTTCCAACTGTTAAACATGGAGGAGGATCTGCGATGATCTGGGGAGGTGCTATATCTTGGAAATCCACTGGCCCAATGGTTTCTCTTCATGGCAGAATTAATAGTCAAGCCTATTTAAGCATTTTATCTATCAAATTCATCCTATGGTTGTGGAACTGTTTCTGGAGGGAAACGCAATCTTTCAGGATGATAATGCATCAATTCACACAGCTAAAGTTGTTACTGAGTGGCACGAGGAACATTCTAGTGAAGTTGAACATCTTATCTGGCTACCACAGTTCCCAGATCTCAATATTATTGAACACTTATGGAACATTTTAGAAAAACAGATAAGGTGTCAATATCCTCCACCATCATCACTACAAGAACTGGAGATTGTTTTAGCTGAAGAATGGACAAAAATTCCTTTGGAAACAATTCAAATTTTGTATGAGTTCATACCTCATAGAATTCAAGCTGTAATTACTGCCAAAGGTGGTCCTACTGCATATTAAAATAAATTTGTTTGAAATTTTAAGGTGTTTCCATTATTTTGTCCAACCCCTGTAATTCAGCTCATGCAGCTGTTGTGAATGCTTTATTAGAACTTTTGAGGTAGATCCATGAGAAGTTTTATTTGTTTAATATAAATTATAGATTCCTACATTTCTTCGAGTTTAGTTGGCTATTTTAGGAATGATTGAAATTAGCAAATTATCAGAATGATTTCAATATAAGTGGTATTTTCCAGTGTTAATTGTCAGAATGAATCTTGTTGCTCCAAGTAATCCCAGAAGCACAGTGATTTTGATTTTAGAAGTAAAGTGTTTTTTCAGAGTATACTAGCCATATTGAATCTGGTAAATTATGATTCTATAAAAGAGACTGAAATTGTATTAGAAAGGGTTTTAAAAAATTTTTTGTTCTTGTAAACTTGTTTAAACATCTTCAACTGCCTTCTATTTGGGTTCTAATATCTTTTCTTTCTTAGTTTTTCTCTCTCTCTGATAAATTATTGATTAAGGTGAGCAAAGGAATATTATTATTAAGCACAGTTTGATGGGTTTTTTTTCTTTTAAATCGTATCAGGAAGCTATTTCTCTTATAATGATTGTAATCAAATGGAAATTCCATTTTAGATGCAGACAATACAATTCAGAATTTTTACTGTGGAAAAAATCTGTTAAAACACTTTCAATATATTGCTTTTCTGTTTTTTGTTGTTGTTGTTGAGAATTTGGTTTATTTGGAGAAATATTTTAAATAGATTTCAAACCTGTTATCAGTATTTTAAAATTACCCCTTCTCCCCACCTAATTGAGACAAAATGGATTTTCGAAAAGCAAGCCAAAATAGATAGTTGGAGGTCTATTTGTTTTAACACACATTTTTGGAAAGAGTTTTAACCAACAAGCTTGTAATCCTAAACCAACAGCTCTCTACTGTATATAAAAATTTGTTCTGTTTTTTTTATAGCCTTCTCTCAATTTAACCTGCATGGGGCAAATGTTTCTGTGTTATTCTTCCTTGAAGATTATTAGGAATTTCCTTTACATTTTTTGTTTTGAACTGTGTTTAGTCCACAGTAAATCTTGAAATATATTTTGCCAGATAGGCAAACAATTTTATTAGAGATTTAGCTGTATAGTGTATCATAAAGATTCTTGTTTGTCAGTAGTCATTTATACATGATAAAACATATCCTATATCCGTTTTGTCTTTAAATTATGCTGTCCTCATTTAGTACTGAAGTTAAGTGACATTTTGGTTGCAGTGTCATTTTAAGTTAACCTCTACTTCTTCCTTCCATGGTTTTTTTCGCCCCACCCATTCCAACAAAAAAATATAAAAAAACAAAATCTGTTTTTAATGTCCTGTAAGTATCCCTAAAATAGAATATTACTAATGTAGTGTGTGTATGTATGCACGTGTGTGTGTGTGTGTGTGTATGTGTGTATATATATATATATATATATATATATAAACTAAAAAATCTAATCTTATTACTATTTTTAATACTTATTGGTTGCAAATTTTAATTTTATTGAAATAGTATTTGGCTACATTTGTCATTTTAAAAACTTGTTAAACACAACTTTTAGCACAAGTTTTAAATTAAGGTTTCAGTAAGTTTTTGATTATCCTATTATAACACACAAAGAATGATTTATTTTTGCCTCTCAATGAAATAATACTATCATGTCATAATATATTCAATGAAAATGTTACTGCCAGAATTTCATTTTACATGTTTATTTATTTATTTTTCTGGACTTTTTCTCTCATTTTTACTATATACAGTCTTAGATAAAGATTGTTTTGTTTGCTAATGGATGGTAACTTGAAATTAGACAAGCGATGATCTTGAAGTATTCTAAGTTCTAATAGTAAAACCGATAAGTTTTAGAGAAAGAAGGTTAGTGAAGATAAATAGCTATGGATTACATATCCTCTTAGAGGCTTGACAAGGAAATCACAATTTTCTAGCGGTGGTGGAAATTATTATATAAATTAGGAAAATGAAAGCGTCTTTTGTTCATTATAGTGTTTAGATAGAAATATAAATACATACTGACTTCTCTCCCTCCCCCCAAATGAAATACAGGCATTCTATTCTTTGAGTTGAAATATGAATGACACAAACTTAAGGTGCTTTATGATTATATACTACCAGAGGTTAGGGTAGTTGAGACTTAAAGCTTTCACTCAGCTTGGGTCATAATAAAAAAAAAAAGCATAAATGTATAAATAAATGAATGAATAAGATAAATAATATTCTTTCCTCTTAATTTTAGTATTTGATAAAAAAAATATTTCATTATACTGAATATGTGTGTGTGTCATCATCATCATCATCATCGTTTAACGTCCGCTTTCCATGCTAGCATGGGTTGGATGATTTGACTGAGGACTGGTGAAACCGGATGGCAACACCAGGCTCCAGTCTGATTTGGCAGAGTTTCTACAGCTGGATGCCCTTCCTAACGCCAACCACTCAGAGAGTGTAGTGGGTGCTTTTACGTGTCACCCGCACGAAAACGGCCACGCTCGAAATGGTGTCTTTTATGTGC
>NC_068982.1:68472186-68474455 GCF_001194135.2 Octopus bimaculoides | reverse complement strand
CTGGCAACGATCTCGCTCGAAAATCCTACGAGAGCCAGTCAGGCGGTACTGGCAACGGCCACGCTCAAAATGGTGCATCTCATGTGCCACCCGCACAAGAACCAGTCCAGGGGCACTGGCAACGATCTTACTTGGCTTGCTGGGTCTTCTCAAGCACAGCACATTTCCAAAGGTCTCGGTCAGTAGTCATCGCCTCGGTGAGGCCCAATGTACAAAGGTCTTGCCTCACCACCTCAGCCCAGGTCTTCCTGGGCCTACCTCTTCCACGGGTTCCCTCAACTGTTAGGGTGTATATATATATATATTTTCTTTCATTGTGTTGTTGTCATGCCAAGAGTGTTATTTTTCAATGCTGTTAAATAATAGTTATGTACATTGCATGATGATAGAAGATAGATTACCATTTGAAATGTAGTATTATGACATGCAGGAAGTGACTTATAAATTTGTTTATTGGAAGTAAGTTGTTACATTATATGATTTGGTTGGTTGCTCATTTGTTTCCTATCTTTGATATGAGCTAATGTCTGTGACCTACCTGAAGAAATGTATTTTGAAGACTTAATTAGTTAATAAATTAGAACAACAACATAATATTTTCTTTTTACTTTCTTTCCCCCAGAAAAATGGAAAAACCAGGCCAGCCCAACTATTTCTAGTAATGTGATATCTGGGGAGTCTGATGCCACTCCTATTCAAGATGGGTAAGTGCATTGTTAAGGCTTAATTTTGTTTCATAATCTTCTTTTCTACCATGTAGAGGTATCATTAAATCATAATTATGATGATCCTCTTAACAAATTTAGTTATTATAAAGTTGTTTTGAATATTGTATGGTAAAGAGATGGCTGTGTGGACAAGGAGTTTACTTCCCAATCACATGGTTTCAGGTTCAGTTTCACTGCATGCTACCTTGGGCAAGTGTCTTCTACTACAGCCTTGGGCTGACCAAGACTTTGTGAATAGATTTGGTAGACAGAAACTGAAAGAAGCAGGCCATGTGTGTGTGCGTGTTCTTACTCTTCTCTCTCTTTTTAATCGTTTGAAGTCTTCCTGTAAGGAAGGACCTGATTTCTAAAAAAGATACAAAGCTCCATCATTGGGGTATAGGTAACAAAAAGGATGTTAGAATGTCACATATGATGATGGTTTTTGAAGTTGAGAAAAGTTTTGCATATTTTTACTGTTCCATTTGCAGATTGTATTTGTAATGTGTGTGTTAGCTGGTTGATTTCTTTTTCTGAAATCCCTAGGTTATCCAGATTGTTTCTTAGGCACTTAATCACAAAACCAAGTGCATCAATTATTACTGGTATGAATGTGTATGTATGATCTAGATATAGATGCTGAAGGTTTCTAAGCATAGCTATCCTCTTTTCCTTTGATTTTCAAAGCACTATTCAGCTTTGAAAATCAGCACGGCAGCTAGCATCTATGACATATACTTTTTCCTGTCTGTTCCAATCAACAACATTCAGCCTGTTATGTATGCACCTGGTAGAAGTTTTGATGAGAATGCTCCACCAATATTCCAATATCCTCTGTGTGTATGTGTGTGTATTTATGTGAGTTAGTGTTTGTATGTTTGTGTCTCTTTCTCTTGACATCTTGTGATAGTTATGAATAAGAGTCACTGTCATGCAAGCAGTGTCATTCCTTTCCAACATTCTATGAAAGCATATGTGGCCATGCAGGTATATTACTTGGCTTGGAAACAGGTGAGGGTTGGTAATGGGAAGGGTGTCTGGTTGTTGAAAAATCTGTCTCAATAAACTCCATCTAACCCATGCAAGCATGAAAAAGTGGATGTTAAATGATTGTGATAGTAACCTCATGAATAACTTCATCAGCAATTATTATAAAACAATAATTATTGTAAAGTAACTATTTGTAAATAATAATCTAGACAAAACTTTATTGCATATACATTGTCATTTAGATTTGTGTAATATCATCATCATCAGCATTTAACATCCACTTCTTCATGCTTGCACGGGTCAAAGAGAATTTGCTGAGGCAGATTTTCTACAGCCAGATGCCCTTCCTGTCACTATCCCTAATCTGTTTCCAAGCAAGGTTATATTTCCCCATGACCAGGCACGTTTTTCATGGAAGACTGAAAACTGACAAACATCACTTGTATGATATTGATACCTGTTTACAACCATCATGTGATGTCAAGACAAGGATTGGTGTGCAAGCGCGCGCGTGCACACACGCGCACACACGCACACACGCACGCACACACACACACACACACACACACACA
>NC_068982.1:68466366-68472176 GCF_001194135.2 Octopus bimaculoides | reverse complement strand
ACGCACACACACACACACACACACACACACACACACACACAGAGAGGGTGCTATGCAGTGGGACTGAACCCATGATCACGTGGTTGTAAAAGCTAACTTCTTTGCCACATAAGTCATGTCTGCACCTATATGTAATTTTGTAAATTTATTTTATTTACTTAAAATTATATTGTTGTCAGGTAAATTCAGATTTTGTTCATACTAATTCCTCATTCAGTATTTTTTTTGTTGTTTGCAATGAAGGATTATTTTTTTCTCCTCTTCCAGTGTATGTCCTGTAAACACCAGCAGTGGCAACCAAGTAACTTCGTCTCGCACAACCTCACAGCCAGCTCTTTCTCAGCCCACAGGACAGTTACCTCCACCTCCAGCTACTAAGAAGTCCCATATACGCAATCTCTCTGGCCAATACCGCAGTTTAACTGATAATCCTTCACAGTATTCACAGGTATACTTGTTAATTGTTAATATTGGGTTGTCAGATAAACCTGTTTGTTTTTTACCATTTACTTTAATCCTTGATTTTTCATCAATACTCTTAGTAAATCATTCAGTAATATATTCTCCTTCATTGTTCATGACTTCTTGCCAATGTTTCATAGCTTACCAATATGGTGACAATAGATAGAAATAACCAGGTTTTGACTCAAAGAATTCATTGAGTCACATTTTCAGCTCTATGTCATTTAACAAAATGCCTCACAGACTATTGGAGAATGACTAAAAAGGGTGACGACACTATATCATGAGACCACCCTATCTGCTGGGCAGGTCCTTATTTGATTTCTGCAGATCCTTGTGGATGAGTTTGTTTAATTAATCCTCATTGACCTGAACAAGTTGGCTGGAACTTGGTGGAGAGTCTGTCAGGTCCAGTTTATCCTCCTTGAAATGTGGAAACCATTTCTGTGCCATTCTTTCAGTAATAGCTTTTTTTCCAATACATAGTTCAAATGTCTTGATTGGCTTTGGTAGTTTTAAAACCTTGATTGAAAGCAAAGAGAAGCAGGTATCAAAAATGCTAAATTTGTTTTTATATGGCACTCTATTGTTGTAAGTCTGAAACAAGTTAAAATTTATTTAAATTTTTAAAGCAAAAGCAATAGCCAAAAGTAAAGAAAGAATAGAGCTACAACCCCCCCCCCCCAAAACCCTGTGTTAATTCGAATAATACTGGAAAGAAATGAATTGATTAATCTGACAACCCAATATAATGCTATTTCACATTTCAGTTGGGAATAAAAAAAACAGAAAGTAAAACAGGACATTTCCATGTAGTTGAATTTTTAGTATTGTATTTTTAGTTTTTCCATACTTACAACTGAAAATTACACCGTGTAACACGATTTTTATTCTTGAGTAGCAACTGTTATTTCCTATTTGCTTACCCCTAGAAATAACAGAAAATGGATAATATTGCCTTCTAACTTTGCGTCTGTTATTGCATTTATTGAAACCCCAAAGAACACCTCAACGCATGGCTATGATGCTCCCCTACTGCTCATGATCAGAGACGCACATATTGTCAGCCACTAAGGGACATGCTTAAGTGGTTGAGTTCAAGCAACTGACAAGCAAGTCTGTGGTATTGAGCAGAATATTTACTATAACAACATGTCTACTTCAGCAACTCAGCACTGAATCTGTCTGAAATGTAATGGAAAACAGGTCAGTTTCAAAATGTTGACGTACAAGTCACAGAAGCAAAATTTGAAGGGAATAGTTGTCATTTCCTTTGATTTCTAGATAGAAGCAAATAGGAATCAACACCTACTGGCTAAAGACAAGAAAGAAATGAGTAAATAAATAAAATAAAAATTTTGTTACACAATGTTACTGAATGAATGTCTAGTTGTGATCCTCTTAAACTGTGGGTTATTCAATTGTGCAATGAACCCTACTAATGATCTTAACTGTTGTTTAACAATATAGAGAAAACTGAAAAATTGTATGGTACCGAGTTTTCACAACACTTGTATTTTAAATGAGTCTCTTTTAAAAAACTGTATACAAATAAGAATGAAAAATACAAACTACAACCTATCTTTCTATTCAGTTGGTCTTATGCAGTGTTCTCCACATATAGAAAATAGAAATAGAAGTATATTTAGTACTCAAAACACGTATTTGTGACTAACAACCAAAATACCAAATTGCATTCCATTTTCTTTTAAATGAAACTCTGTCAAATCTAAATAAGTAGCCTTATTCAGTATATTATGTATTAGTATTACTGATCATCTTACTTTATGCATTGTTCTGTCACCTTTTATTAAGAAACCTATAGATAAAACTAGTTCTCTTTATGAATGTTAATATTTAAAAGATATTTTTCTTTAAAAAAAAAAGTATACCATTTCATTTTGTTTTTGAAGTTGGATCAGAAAAATTTTTTTCTGAAAAATAGAAAAAATGCTCCCCGACGGCCAACGAGTTTGGGTTACCCCTTGAAGGTCAGTACTCACATCTGCCAACTTGCATGGTGCACCGCTCCAGACAGTCAAAGATCTCGCTGTCAGAAAGTGACTACCCTTAGTAATACACATGTAACTTTTAGCTATCACATCTGCACCCATCCCACTGTCACCTCTTAACATCCCTGCACACACTTGTACACATACATGTATATTCTCTGCTGCTAATGAACCTGTATGTGTACATAATGTATAAACTAAGTAAAATTTACCAATTTACATATTAAAGAAATTGTTTGAATTACTATACAGCATACACTCACTGCTGTTTTGTATATCTGTCAGCCTTTGTTGTATTCAATTTATGTAGTGCTGTTTAAACTACATTACTGTATCTCCTCCACTGAAACCATGCACAACTGAGACCAACATCCCCTCCTTACAAATGCCAGGTTTAACAATGTGTGACAAATTATATATCCTATGCAGCAAAAACTGCATTACCAAATTACCTCTAGCAGTTTAACTAGAAGCAATTAGTAACACTTTATAATGCACATATACCTAAATTCTCTCTCTCTCACACACACACACGCACGCACACACACACACACACACACACACACACACACACACACACACACACACACACACACACACACACACACACACACACACACACACACACACACACACAAGATAAAGCTACCTTCTTTATAAGCAATACATTTCAGTTAACTCTTACTGATTGGCCTCTTCTACAAAGTCATGTCCGTTTATTTCTACTTGTATGATAATCTTTGCTGCCTTATCTATACCTATAATTCTGTTACATGCAATTATCTCTCATTTCCCTGCATCATCTCCTCTCCTAAACCCCTTATTCAATACTTTACACAATACATCTTGCCCACAAAAGTATCCTGCTCATGTTCTCCCACCAAAAACTAACCTGTAATAGTCCAAACTAAACCAAACCTACACTATCATTTATCTTTATCACTAAGGCAAGTTCTATCAATTTGTAGTTCTATACTTTTCATAACATTTATTGATTGTAATCTTAGTTGATGTTTATGTAAGTCTGGTTTCTGATAAGATATATTCTGTTGTAGTAATTTAACTCTGTAAATATTAAATGTTGGTGCATATTGTACAGTATATTGTACAACATGCTCAGTGAACTCTTGCTATTGACTGCTCCTGTGTATTTGCTACATATAATGTCTACTTTGTTAGCTTTGCCTGTGGTACCATTACATCTCTAGTGTGTCCATAGTTTATGCTTGGTACACAGTATAGAATTTCTACTTGCTTCTTTTGATGTATATCTAGCATGATCAATTTCTTGATGGCAAATAGGTTCCTGTCTTTTTTTCTATTTACTAAAAATTTAGTTTTTGCTAATAGTTTACTTTGAGTCCCCTTAGTTCTTGGTTTTGCTTTTGTGTTCTACAGGTTCAAAGACTAGGTCATCAGGATGCAGGAACTCTCGTGGACAGACAGTGTTAAACTTCTCAGTTATGGCTTGGAGAACAGAAAGGGTTATGAACTGAGCCTTGATGGGGTCCCCACTTGCATGCTAAATTTGTCATCTAACTCATTGCTAATGCTCATCTGTTGACTGCACCTCTGTACTTGGCTTGCTTGGTCCTCATAAGCCATTCATTAAGGACTACTAAACTACAGAGTGTGACACTGTCAAAAGTCAGAGTTTTATTAGTTTTGTTGGGGACAAGGTAATTACTCTAGTAGTTTAAAATGTATCGAGTAAAGTATCGAGTAAAAATGTATCGAGTAAAGTACTGGGGCAAATGAATGCTTACTACATAGAGTTCAAAGGATTTTTAGTCTTGTTGAAGACAATTCAACCTCCCATAATGAAATGCGTACAATACATCTGTAAAGCAGTTGGCATGAGGAAGGGCATCTAGTTATAGAAGTGCTACCAAAATTGGAATGTACTAACAAGGTGTGATCCTTGACTCATTTAGGAGGTCATAGCTATAAATAATGCCAGCATGAAAAACAGATGTAGAATTTTGGTGATAATGATGGTTGATTGTATATCAAAACATTGTTGCATCAACTGAATAATTGTAGAAAATTGAACTTAGGAATATTTTAGTTTCAGTTTGATAAATATTTATTTCATGGTAAAATTAATTGGAATTTTTGCAGCAGCTGAGTTATCACACATCTTGATATAAATTATTAACTCTTTTGCTGTATATTTTTATATTCTTCATTGTGTACCGGCAATAGAACTGCACAGAAGTTAATATTTTAAAACTCACCAGTTTAAAGAAAATTTTGTATTTGGCTTGTTTCTCTAGCTAGTTGAAAAAGAGGTGCTCCTTTCACTACACTATAAAGTAGCTGGTGTTCAGACTGGAATTCTGCAAAAACATTCTCAAACAGTACTTATAGACAGTAATGTCTGAACTTGTTGAAAAAACTAACCTATATTATTGGGAGAGATTGATGTAAAAATGTTTAAAAACAAATCAGTTTTATTATTAGTAAACATAAACAAGAGTTACAATGGATAGTGAGGTTATCAGCAATAAACTATGTACTGTGTACTAAGGTATAGTGTTTCTAGTTGTCCTGATTTTGAAAATAATAAAAGAAAAGAGACAAGCAAGGAATTAGGAATAAAAGTGAAGGTGAAATGTGTTGTTCATTGACCAATTCATCAATGTGTGTGTTTTGGCAGTATTAAGATTTAGTGGATTCTTGTGTATGGCCAATCAGGTCTTACTGGGTAAGCCATTTTACATGTCATTGCAAAAAAAAAAAGCATTCAAAAACATGTTACTTATATTTGCAGTTTTATCTTACCAATGCCAACATGGAAAACTTTAGATTTTTACCTTTTTTATTCTAAGGTTCACTTTTCCACCCACTTTTTCATGTCTGGAGCAATAGTAGAAGACACTTGCCCAAGGTGCCTCACAGTGGGACTGAACCTGGAACCATATGGTTGAGAAGCAAACTTCTTACTACATAGCCACACTTGCACCTCAAGATGTGAACATACATTACTAGTTTCATTAAATATTCATTATTTTCCTTATCAGTATGTTTTTTATTTTAGCTTCTATAATACTATAACAAATTTTTAATCATATATCTTTTCGTTTGACAAGGTTATTTTCTTTTGAAATGTATTAATATTGATGTTTACTTTTCATTTTCAAAGTATTAAAATATTTATTGAAAATGAGGCTGTCTTTCAGATAATGTATGAAGTATAACCATTCTCTTATCTTTAGCTGCTTATCTTAAATAGTCTGTGTATATTAATGTCTGTGTATATTAATGTCTGTGTATATTAATGTCTGTGTATATTAATGTCTGTGTATATTAATGTCTGTGTATATTAATGTCTGT
>NC_068982.1:68457231-68466356 GCF_001194135.2 Octopus bimaculoides | reverse complement strand
TGTATATTAATGTCTGTGTATATTAATGTCTGTGTATATTAATGTCTGTGTGTATGTTGGTAAGATAATTGATAAGAATTAGCTCCATAGCTGTATGTGTGGAACCTAATCTTGTTTATAGTGAAACACTCTAGCTATATGGCCAATCGTTAAAAGAAAGAAATTTAATCCTTCAGCTAATGAATAAATAATTAGGTGACAGTTTGAATTTTCTATGCAGCACAGTCTAAGTTGGTTTCTCATGTTTTCAGCAATGTGCAAAAATCTTTTGATTTTTAATTTAAAATAAAGTTAAAGCTATATAAAAGGATTTCTATTTGTTATTTTTGGATAGTAGAAGAAAAAAAAAGATACTTGTTTATATTTTACCTCATAATTAAAATTTGTTTAATGTTTATTAAATGCATCTGCATATAGTGAAGTAAGATGCAATGATTAGACAGATGTGAATGATGCACACATGGTAAAAGATGTATCCAGGTGTCAGGTTTATTTTTACAACTCGATAGTTCAGTAGAAGAGTACTTGAAGAGCCATCATATATTTTCTTAGAGTAGTCTTTTGGAACAATTTAATTATATATTTAGTTGTAGGATAATTTTTTTTTTCCCTAAACAGTATTATTTAAATTACTTTGTTTCAAAAGTTTTCATTTCCTCTTTTATAAGCACAAATTAATTTGATTATAAACATGTTTTTGTGTTAAATATTTTGTCAGTTTCTTTGGAACATTTAAAAAAAAATCAAAGTCATTTAAGTACCAATCAAATCCTGGGGTTGATTTAAACTACTGTATGCCTACCTGTGAAGGCAATAGCCTAGTAGTTAGGGTGTTGCATTCCTGACTGTAAGATCATGGTTTCATTTCCCAGACTGGGCGGTGTGTTGTCTTGAGCAAAACATTTCATTTCACATTGCTCCAGTCTACTTAGCTGTAAATGAGTTCCTGCAATAGCTGGGAAGTTAACCCTGTTGTGACTGGTATCCCATTCAAAAGGGTGTATTGTAATCTCAGTCATTTATTTGCCATGGAAACTGGGTTAAGTTCCAACCTTTTAAGTCCTAGGGATCATGGTAAACTTAAGTATATGCTTCCCACAAATTATGGACCTCTGCCTATGTTAGAAAACAATTTTTTGTTCCTAGATTAATTATTCAATAAAATGAGTTTTATTGAGTTTTCTTTTTCTTAAAAATTCTGAGATAATAAGTTAAATGTGTTTTAAACCAGTTTTCTGCCACATTGTTCTCATTTCATATTTAGTTGAAAGGTTATTAAGAAAATAAGAGTATCCTTCCTAATTTAAATCTCGTAAATCTGTAGAAACTCTGCCACCACCATGCCATGTTAAGAAAGGAAGAGTAATATAAGTTGATACTTTATTATTAAAGGTATAAAAGAAAATTTTTAACCCTTTGATACCAGCCCACACAAGACCATTTCTGGTTCTATGATACAAACTTCCTGTTTCAAAAGTGATCTAAATTAAAAACTTCCATCAAAATTTCATGTTTTTGTTCTAAATTCAAGTTAACTAATGGAAAAAGTTGCTTTACTAAATTCTTTGTTTTAAAAATTAATTTAGGTAAAGTGTATTTCAACAGAAATATAGTAATAAAAGGGTTTAAATTTTTTCAGATATTTAATTTAAAGCGTAAACATTACAAATTATTATCTATTCTGAATTTTTTATTAAAATAGTTTGTGCTAAACTCTAATTCTTTGCTTTTCAGAGCCGAGATGAGTCTCCTCTTGATAGTAAATCACCTCCATTTTCCCCTAAACAGTCTCCACCTACATCTCCTACCAACAGAGTGAAATTAGGCAACATCGGCAAGCAACAAACGGCTCCAGCATCTGTTAATACCAGCATGACTACATCAGGGACCAATGTAGCAGCAAATGCAGGGTGTGTTGGACAGGTGACACCAGTAGCTACAGTCTATCCAGCAATGCCTTCCCAGTTTGTAAGCCCTGCAACTACAACACCTGTAACAAACACAACTGGCAATGTAGTTCCAGGGACAGTAGGTAGTGGAAGTGGTTTGCCTGGACTTGTCACTGCTGCTGTTGCTCCATCACCATCCGCGTATACTAACTCGGTGCATGATGTCTCAGGTTGGGCGTCTTTTGAAGACGAAGAAAGTAAAGGTATGATATAAGTTCCTTTTTCCTTAATACTCAATTCATAAAGTAACAAAGATATGATATAAATTTTTCCCTGTCAACAATGGATCAACACTCTTTTCTTAATTCCTCATCATTGACATCCTCATCTTTGTTGTTATCATCATCATTATAAAAATAATAATTCTTTCTACTATATGCACAAGGCCTGATATTTTGTGGGAGGGGGCCAATCAATTATATTGACCCTAGTGCTCAACTGGTACTTGATTTATCTACCCTGAAAAGATGAAAGTAAAGTTAGCATTAGCGGAATTTGAACTTGGAAAGTAAAACTGGAAGAACTACTGCCCAGCATTTTGTCCAATGTGCTAATGATTCTGCCAGCTCACTACCTTAATAATAATAATAATAATAATAATAATAATAATAGTCAAAATTAAAAGAAGAGTGCTATTATCTAGGGAACGATATTTCGACATCTTGTGTGTCTTCAACGGGTTCAAAAAATAAATTTGTCAATCTACTTTATTTTGGTTAATATAGAAAGGATTGAGGTAACTCCTCCTGAAGATATAGAGTCAGAAGTAAAAGAACCCATTGAAAACACACAAGATGTCGAAGTATCGTTCACTAGATAACAATGGCACTCTTCTTTCAATTTGACTATATCTTCAGGCAGAGTTACCTCAATCCTTTCTATATTAATAATAATAATAATAATAATAATCCTTTCAACAAGGCCTGAAATTTTGCATCAACTCCAGTACTCAAGTCAATTACATTGACCCCACTGCTAAACTAGTATTTATTTATCAACCCTGTAAAGATGAAAGGCAAAATCAACCTTGGCAGAATTTGAATTTAGAACATAAAATGCATGAAATGCCGCTAAATATTTTATCTGTCATACTAAAGATTCTGCCAGCTCACCACCTTAATAATAATAATAATAATAATAATAATAATAATTAATAATATTGAGTTATTAAGAATGAAATGCCTGATTTTGAACTGAAAGTTTATTTTACTTTATCTCAACAAAAAGCAATGCAGTTAAAGTATGCAACATAATTTTGCCATTTTATCAGTGGCTTATTTATGCCAGCAGTGAAGAATTCTGGAGAGCTAGGGGTGAGAAAATCATGAAGGGCTGCTTTTTGCATCTTCTTCAGATTTGAAGTTTTTTCCTTGCAAAATGTTGTTTAATGCCTGGTAAACATGATAGTCAGTTGGTGCAAGGTCTGGTGAATATGGTGAATGACAGAATACTTCCAGGTTTCTCTAGCTTGAGTAGCATTCTTTGTGCAACATGTAGTTGAGCATTTTCTTGCAAGAGAATTGGCCTGTCTCTTTTGACCAATCTCAGTTGTTTAATTGCAAATTCACTCATCATTTCATCTAATTGGTTGATGTATACATCTGCTGTAATTGACTTATCAGGTCTCATGAAGCTGTAGTGGATGACACCAGTGCTGGACCACCAAACAGACACCATTAGCTTCTTTTTTTTTTTGGATTGTGTTATGGCACTTTGTCTCTATCCAACTACCATGCAGAATGCTTGCTATTGTTGAAAAGAATCCATTTTTCATCAAACGTAACAATATGATGCAAAAATTGTTTGCTTTTGTGCTGTGACAGCAAAGAACAGCAAGTTTGAAGACAACATGTCATTTGATGCATGTTCAGATCATGTGATACCCACTTGTCCAGCTTCTTTACCATGCTGATTTGTTTCAGATGGTCCAATACAGTTGGAATCAAAACATCAAACCTTGTTGTTTGAGATGTATCTGCTTCCAATACAGTTTCCAGCTCATCATTATCCACCTTGGTCTCAGGTCTACCACGGGTTGATTTTCAAGAGTAAAGTCACCATCAGTGTATAGTGCGCTCATTTGCCACATCTTCACCAAACACCTCATTGATGTTTCAAGTTGTCTGGGATGCATTGGTTCCACGACAGAACTCCTATTATAAACAGCATGAATTTTTGATTTATTCATGGGTTCACAAAAATTGATTTATAAAAGAAAACTCACAATATAATCAGACACCACAAATTGCATTTCGAAAAATGATGCAACTCTTCAATGTTGTAAAACAAAGAATTGTCAGAATAAAACATTAGAGTTAATGACTGTCAAACTTGGTACATAAGAAAATCAGACATTTCATTCTTAATGACCAGATAATTATATTAATAATAATAATAATGATGATGATGATGTCTACTTTTCCATGCTTGCATTGGATACACAGGATTATGTTGGGGTAGAGTTTTCTGTAGCTGGGTGCCCTTCTGTTTTCAAGTGAGGTAATAATCTCTACCTATCAGACAAACAGCTAGGATGTTGTTACTTGGAAAACTGGAAACAAATGGCACCTTTTGAATGAGCCTTTTGTTTACAAAAATTGTGCAAGCTGTCATGACATGTTCAGAAGTTTGGATACTCTTTTGCAATGGGCTGCAAGGGAATAGCACTATCAGTGAGAGTATTGTCTACAACCAGCAAACACATGAAGACAAAATGAAATACAAAATTCAAACATGTGCATGCATGCATGCGTGCGTGCGCGCGCACACACACACACACACACACACACACACACACACACACAGAGGGAGAGAGAGAAAGATTCTTTAAGTTCCTGACAACCAAATTCACTCACAAGGCTTTGCTTGAGCTTGTGGCTGTAGTACTATACACTTGCCCAAAGTGCCATGCAGCAGGACAATCGTAATTGCAAAGCAAACTTCTTAACAACATAGCCAGTGGCTCTTTTCTTAAGTTTGTTCGATGTGGGACTAACATTGAAAATTACAACTTCGACAATTGGTAAAATCATAGACCATATACTGACAAAGAAACTTTTTACTTCTCTTGTCTGTTGGTCTTATGATGTGGGATGGCTAGATTAACTCATAGTTGTTTGAATTTAGGCCTCATTGAGAAGAATGTTTTTCTAAAATTCCAGAAAATCTATGAAATACCTTAGATTTTAGTAATATGAAACTTAATGTTATAATGTCATACATATTTCTATTTTTTTATCTTAACTGTTGATATGTATTTCTTGAAAATTGAACTGATTGTAATCTGTTGCATACAAATGCATTGCAGTTATTTACTCTTGATTTTTCTAAGTGAATTTAAATTATTTTTAAGTAACTAAAAAAAAATAATTTTCTGTTTATTTATCAACTATATTTTAATACATTTTAAATACTAAATTATCATTTCAACTTCTATATGTATTTTGCTTCTCTTCTATTAATCAATAGGTCTATTAGATACGGGAGCCAACAAAATGTCTTGGGAGAATATAGAAAGTCAAGGTGTTGATTCCTCATCTATTAGTTCTGAAAATGAAAGTATTGATGATGTGTGGACTATATCAAAAGAACAGAGAGAATACTATCTGAAGCAATTCAAAACAATGCAACCCGAAGAAAATGGTGTAATAATAGGTAAGACATTCCAAATACATATTGTTTTCAACCCAAATTAATTATGTTTTAATTAAGTACTTCATATGTTGCAAACTTATTTGTTTACGATATTTGTAATATTTTAACTAGCACTACTATTACTACTACAACAACAACAACAAATTCACATGATTTTCATGCAGCAAAAGAATACAATAAAAAATAGACAACCAGAAAATCATCATCATTACTGTTTAATATGTCTGTTTTCCATGCTGACTTGGGTTGGGTGGTTTGACAGGAGTTGACAATCCAGAAAACTGCATCTTGCTCCAATGTCTGATTTTGCTTGGTTTCTATAACTGGACGTGCTTCCTAGCACCAACCACTCTCCAGACTTGTGCTGGGTGCTCTTTATGTGACTCCAGCACAAGTGAGTTCACCAAGTAACTTGCAAGACAAGCTCCCTCAACTGAGGAAGGTGGTCTTAGGCCTGCTGCTGCTGATGATGATAATAATAGTAATCTTTTCTACTATAGGCACAAAGTCTGAAATTTTGGAGGAGGGTGTAAGTTGATTACATCGACTCTGGTACTCAACTGGTACTTATTTTATTGACTCCGAAAGGATGAAAGGTCAAGCTGACCTCAGCGGAATTTGAACTCAGAATGTACAGATGGATGAAATGCTTCTAAACATTTTGCCTGGCATGCTAGCGATTCTGCCATCTTGCTGCCTTAGATAATAATAATAATAATGATAATAACCATATCAGTCCCAAGTGATGATAATGTAGCTCTAAAAGAGATTCGAGCGAGATCGTTGCCAGTGCCACCGAACTGGCTCCTGTGCAGGTGGCACGTAAAATACACCATTTGAGCGTGGCCATTGCCAGTACCACCTGATTGGCCTTCGTGCTGGTGGCACGTAAAAGCACCTACTACACTCTTGGAGTGGTTGGCGTTAGGAAGGGCATCCAGCTGTAGAAACTCTGCCAAATCAGATTGGAGCCTGGTGTAGCCATCTGGAAAGCGGACGTTAAACAACGATGACGATGATGGCTAAATCATCTAAATATAAAGATCTGGAAATAGTGATAACTAGAATGTGAGGCCTAAAAACATTAGGTGCTTTGGGAATGATCAAAAAAATTTGCAGATAAATACATAAATACAACACCAGGACTTACAAATATGCATAACATACAGAAACTGGCACCTCTAGGCATTGTGCATATATTACATAGGTTGCTTTCAATATAGTAAAAATAACAAAACTAAAACAAAACACTGCACAGAGCTGTACTTGGTAGTGCAGTGAAAGCATATAATAAAAATAAGACAACTGAATAATGATAATAATAATGGTTTCAAATTTTGGCACAACAAAATGTGGGGAAGGAGCTAGTCAATTACACTGACCTCCATACTTAACTGGTACTTTACCAACCCTGAGGAAAAATGGAAGGTAAAGTTGACCTTGGTGTGATTTAAATTCAGAATGTAAAAGAGCCAGGAGAAATGTTTCCAAGCATTTTGTCCAATACACTAAAGATGCTGCCAGCTTGCTGCTTTAATAATAATAATAATAATAATGATGATGATGATAACGACGACGATGATGGCGGTGGCGGCATTGTTGTTGTTGCCGCTTGCTGCAGCAGCATAGCTGCACATACATAGGCATCATACAACCTGCCTTTCACTCTGTTACCAACAAAGATAATGATAATAAAGTGGATTGAGTAGGTGGATAAAGTAATGGGATAGGTCAATCCATCTGTTATTCCAGCATGGATTGAGCAGTTCATCAGGGTGTAAGATAGCTCTTATTTTCTCAAAACTAATACAGAATGTTTGAGAAAAACGAACTTCCAAATGTATTGTCACGCATCGTCATCATCATCATTGTTTTTATGTCCACTTTTCAATGCTTGAAATTCATTGCAATATATTCTCTACAGATGGATGTCCTTCTTCTCACCAACCTTCACTTGTTTCCAAGCAAGTTAAATCTTTACAGTGAAGTAGATTCTCTTGTTGACTAACTATAGTTCTCCTTTGATAGTGAAATAATCATTCCTTAACATTGTTATGACATATATCAAAATACATAACAGCAATGAAAAAAAAATTTGTCTTTCACTTTCTATACAGAATAATTTAATTCTCAAATGTTGGTTTCTTAATTATATTCTTATTTTTGCTTTTGATTTCTAGGAAGTATCGCTAAAGAATTTTTTGAAAAATCCAAGTTGCCTGTTCATGAACTGTCAAAAATTTGGTAAGTTTTAGTTTGATTTGAGAGGAGTCACATATCCTATTTACCTTTATGTCTTTTAGAGAGTTCATTTTTTAAGATATTAAATTATATTATAGATTCTATTCAATTTCAAGGTGATTTATTGGACATCCTGCAAGATGAAAAACAAAACCCGTCAAAGGGTGGAGGAATTCAAGAGAGTCAATAGCTAGCCAGTAATATGTATAGTGAAGGCATGTGGCCTAATGGTTGTAGTTATGCTCTCGTGATTGTGAGATTGTGGTTTCGATTCCCAGACTGGCTGTACATTGTTCTTGACCAGGGTATTTTATTTCGCATTGCTCCAGTCCACTTAGCTGTAAATGGGTAACCTTGTCACAGATTGGTGTACAAGAGTGAGATGTTGACTCGGGAAAATCACTTGAGCAGCCATCTCACAAGCCATGTTTTGTATTCAGCGATTGAAAGGATGAATAGTACAACTTGACTTGTACTGTGAATTCCAACTAGTCGGAGTTGGATGCTCAACCATGTTGGAGGATGCATGGAATATATCTAGATTACTGTTTTCGGAGCTGCTAGAAGTGGGAGAGACCCAGAAAACATTCTGTATTAGTTTTGAGAAAAATGTACTTCCAAATGTATTGTCACACATTGGGCACTATAAAATGTGCATTTAAATGTTATTGATCTTAGTCATAATTATTGACTTGAGCCATTTTCAATAATTATTGATTTGAGTCATTGTCAATAATCCTGATTTCTCTAAATAATTTACTATGTAAATTTCTATTAAATATCTGTAAAATAGTTTGGTTCTAACAAAGTAGGCTATATTAGTATTGTATACTTAATATTACCAAGCTATGAAGGTGGCAAACTGGCAGAATTGTTAGCACACTGGGCAAAATGCTTAGCAGCATTTTGTCTGTCTTCACATTCTGCATTCAGATTCCACTGAGGTCAACTTTGCCTTTCATTTTTTCAGGGTTGATAAAATAAGTACCAGTTGAGTACTGAAGTTGATGAAATCAACATATCCTCATTCCCTGAAATTGCTGGCCTTACACTAAAATTTGAAATCAATTTTATCAAGCCTTAGATATTGTATCTGAGCATTTCAGTCAGAAGCTCATATTAAACTAAAATGTAGATTACTGATATTAACTGTTTTGGAAGCACTGCTTTTTTCTTTCTTTTCTGAAATGCTTTGCATTGATTTCATTATATAAAAAAGAGATTCTTCACCATCAGACCTACACAGCTTGTGTGGCTAAGTCTACATAAGTTAGTTATCCC
>NC_068982.1:68447612-68457193 GCF_001194135.2 Octopus bimaculoides | reverse complement strand
GTGTCAAAAATGATTTCAGTTTTAATAATGGTAATTTTAATTACTCTTTTACTTGTTTCAGTCATTTAACTGTGGCCATGCTGGAGCACCGCCTTTAGTCGAGCAAATCGACCCCAGGACTTATTCTTTTGGAAGCCTAGTACTTATTCTATCGGTCTCTTTTGCCAAACTGCTAAGTTACGGGGACGTAAACACACCACCATCGGTTGTCAAGTGATGTTGGGGGCCAAACACAGACACACAAACATATACACACACATACATATATATATATACATATATACGACGGGCTTCTTTCAGTTTCTATTTACCAAATCCACTCACAAGGCTTTGGTCAGCCCCTGGCTATAGTAGAAGACACTTGCCCAAGGTGCCACGCAGTGGGAATGAACCCAGAACCATGTGGCTGGTAAGCAAGCTACTTACCACACAGCCACTCCTGCGCCTTGCTAACTTCTCTTTTAACATTGTCACGATTGTCTTAGTTCCACTTCCTCTCTTCAATTTCTTCCTTTTTAAACTTTCAGTTTTTAAGAATTTTTTCTCTTCACTTTCATTCTTCATTCAAATCATCTAAATACAGTAACTCTGATAAGTATGCAGGCTGTAAGTGAGCATCAGCTGGAAATTTGTTCCTTGAGTGTGTCAAATTTCCGTTCTGGTTTTACTATTCTACTATATTACATTGATTTCTCTATGAATATCTCCCTAGCTGTAGGATAAATTATGGATTGCCTTGAAATTTTTGATGGTTTGATGGTTGTTTTCTGTTAATCGATTACTTCTCATTATAACTGTTACTATCAACTTTATTAATTTTAAAGTCTTATGGTGTTGTTGTTTAACTCTAAATCAGCTCTGATTCAGACCTATGAGCCAAGTGTTCCACTTGTGACCATCTTATTTCATATATCAAGAAGTGCTCAATTAAGATGGTCAAATGTAATTTGCGGAAGTTTTGGCTATTAGATGTAGCAAGTATAGTAATCAACATAGAAAATATCATGTTATCTAAAAATTTTATGTAGAATGTGAAATGGTTTGAGTAGATAAAAGATAAGGAGACAATCAACCACTTGTTTCCAGTAAGCTGTATATTTGATACTGTGCAAAAATGATAATCTATTTGCGGATATGGTACATCACTGTGGAAGATTATCTCTGATAAATAATTATTTATCTAAACCTATCTAACTATCTAATTGCCTATCCACCTACCAATCAATCCAGTTGATAAAATTTACCTTGGCAATAAGCACAAAACTTTGATTTGAATTTACATTTTTTTTTGCTTGTCTTAAAATTTTCCCCAGGAATGTATAAAAAAAAAAAAGTTAAAAAGTATCAATGTTTTTTGTGTTGCTGTTATTAATTGTTCAATGTTTCTATTTAAAATGTTTAGTAAATTATTTATATTTATGCAGGCAACTTTCTGATTTAAACCGAGATGGTGCACTCTCATTAGATGAATTCTGCATTGCTATGCACCTAGTAGTGTTACGCCGCAATGAAATCGAGTTACCTGATCACTTACCTGTTTCACTGATGCCCTATTCTACACTGACCAACGGTAAAAGTTAGCAGAACTTTTGTATATTCTTTATATTATTGAAATTATCCAGCAGTTAAATATACCTTGAAAAAGTATATCCTTTTAGTGCATTTCATAGAAGTAAACTTTTAGTTATGGTTTTCTACCCTGTTAAAATTTATTTTATGTTAGGCAAGTGCTATATATTCTTTTGTCTCAGTCATTTGACTGTGGCCAGGCTAGGGTACAATCTTCAAGGATTTTTAGTTGATTGTATCAACTTATTCCAGTCACTTGTTTTATCATTTGTGTCCTATAACATAACAGTTTGAAAGACAGAACAACAACCCTGGTTTTTGTTTTGACTAGTGAAAACAAGCAGGATATACATGTGCGCATGTGCGTGCACACACACACACACACACACACACACACACACACACACACACACACACACACACAAACACACACACAAATTATCCATAAACTGTACACCCAGCCTGCTAAACTCTGCCAAATACATCCAATGATGATCAATTACTGTTAAATCAGGTGATAGATTTAATCTGCCACCTAAGGACAGTCTACTTAACAAGCTTCACATAGTTTCTATCTATCAAATTTCACTCACAAGGCTTTGGATAGCCTGAGACTATAATAGAAGACACTTGCTCAAGGTGTTGTGCAAGGAACTGAACCATAAACCATGTAGTTGTGAAACAAGACATGCCTATAAAGTGATTAACTGTAATATTTTCTTAAATATTTCTTTGACTTATTCAGTAATTATGCTTGTTAAATTTGCTGTTTTATTCATAATTGCTAACAAATGTTTTTTATTTGCTTGTCTTTTTTTCCATGCATTAACTTCCACTAGATGAGCCATTTGCTGCTGATCTACCCCCTGGGAGCACTTTGAAAAGATTAACACCTACAACACCACCTAGCAATCAGGTAATTTCTGTATACTATGTGAACAAACTCTTCATTGATTAATATATTTCTCAGCTTCATGTGTATAGGAAGTAGATAGAAGTTCAGTTATCAATTTGTTTGTTTCATTTTAGTTTATATGTTACTTGTTTTATGCTGACATTCTTTGGATGTTCCTATATGACTGTTGCAGGAACACTGACTATTCAATACGAGAGTAAGAACATAAGACAGTTTTGGCACTGATTGAGTAGACCTATTAATAATGCTCTCTGGCTATGACCAAGCTGTCTTTTTTTCTTCATACATGCTATATGCATGTCTACATTATCTAATGTCTTTTTTTTTTTTTAAATAAGTAGAGTGTGGTTTGAAGGAAATTTGATTTTCCTTTCTGTTAGACAACCAAGCTGACATTAAATATACTTTTGACTTACTCTAAGCACTATATATTAATTTAGAGGCCAAAGTTTGTATTCATCTGTTCTGTTTAGCTTCACATTATCAACAAACATTAGCTTACGAGGGTGGGTTGAAAAGTTTATAGGCTGACTATGAAGGAGCAATGCTAGAGCTGTGGGATCTTGCATGCATTAATTTCATCTCATCTTATTGATAACTGCATTGTTTCTTTCCAGGTGAACCAACATCTGACTGTTCAAAGAAGACTTCAAATATAACTAATAGCAATTTTGCTTGCAAATGGACAAAATTTGGGATTGTGCTGTTATCAAGTACCTGCAAAAAAAAAAAGGGGTTTAGCCCTAACGACATTCATGCTGATATGGTTGCTACGTTAGGGGATGATGCTCCAGCTTTATCAACAGTGCTGAATTTAGGAGGGGAAGGGAGAGTCTTGAAGACGACCCAAGGTCTGGACATCCTGCAACTGCCATGATCGAGGAAAACATTGATCGTGTTCACCACATGGTGATGGATGACAGGCGATTGACTATAAATTGAATAGCCAATGCCATTAGCATATCCCATGAGTGAGTTAATATTCTGCTCAGTAGTTGCTATATCTTCTGACACCTGATGAAAAGCCCACCATGCTGATCACGTCATGGGAAAATCTGATATTGTTTAAGGTAGATCCAGCTGACCTCTCTGAACACTTTCTAAGCCAGGACAAGCATTAGGTTCATCACTTTGAGCCAAAGAGACAATCCATACAGTGGAAACAACCCTCCTCACCTGCTCCAAAGAAGGCCAAAGTTATTTCATCTGCATGGTGGCTGATGGTCTCAACCTTTTGGAATGCAAAGGAATTGTGTTTATCTTCAAAAGGGTCACACCAGAGTACTATGCCAACTTGCTAAGGCAGTTACAAAAGGCTATCAGGGCCTTAACACTCAGGAAAATTTATGACAGGAGTCTTGTTTCATGAGAACAATGCTCCAGTATGCAAGTCTTTGTTTTCAATGGCTACTGTGTGTGGCTGTGGTTTTGAACTGATTGATCAGCTTCCCTTTTCTCCTGATTTTGCCCCATCTAACTATCATTTGTTCCCAACATGAAGAAACACTTGGCTGGGAACCAGTATCGCAGGTGATGGTGTCATATCTATTGTTGATGAATTTTTGGATGAAGAGAATGAAAGCTTCACCAACAGTATCCAAGTACTCAACATTGGTGGAAGGAGTGTGTGAACTGCAAGGGGGTGTTATGTTGGAAAATATACCTCATTTGGTCACATTCCATGAAAATATCTTGGTCAGCTTATGAACTTTTCAGCTGACCTTTGTATTTTATCAATATTTCATATTTGATTGGAGATATACAGAATACATCTAAGTTAAAAATGTGTTGTTGCTGACAATATCTGCTATATGTATAGAGATTATGGTTTATAACAGTATAATTGTTGTAATAGTTATGTCATATTTATTATATCAGTAATGGTCTACTATATTTTCATTATTATCCAGTTGAGATCTATTCTTGGCTGTTAACACAGACTGTATACTTTGCAATGTTGTGTCAGCTGTCTAATTTGGAGATGTTATGAGCCATTTCAACTGTAAAAATCCTGTTTTGTATCATTAAAAAAAATCTATTCTCAAACATTAGGAACTAAAAACTTTCTAAACCCATCCAGCAGCATTGTGTTCTTTTTTTTTTTTATAATTTGAACCAAAACCAATATTTAGCATCGAATATTGACCTTTAAACTAATTGAGAAATGTTTGGCAATTGTTATCTGTAATTGTATATGAATTAATAAGTATGAGTTCTCTAATATGTCAGTTACTGCTATTTTCATTCACTGCCTTGATAGAAACTATTTCTTCTATATTCTGGTTGCTGTTTAGCTGCAAGGGTGCTTTGCTTGTTTGATTCAGCAAGCTGTCTAACCAATGATTGTCAGCTGTCTATGCATCTCTGTTGAACAGTACAATCACAGCATGTACAGTTCAGAAACTTTGTGATAACAGCTTTGTGTATGTGTGTGCATGTCTGTAAAGAATGAAAATATTCTTTAAAATCAACAAAATATACTTTTGTGCAATGTTCACTTAAAGTGCTCAAAACTGTAGTATATGTATGTGTGTGTCCTTCAAAACAGGATCCACATATATTAAAAAAATTCCAGATATTTAAAACAAAAACTACTTTATTATATAACCTGGTATTATCTGGAAGTAGGATTCCAAGAATATTGTAGTGGCTGAGGCACCAGAAACAATTGTGAAGTCTCTACATTTGTATATTTTACATATATGTTGCTCATTGGAAATTTATTTAAAAATATATGCTTTGATTTATTTTCATGTTTTATCATTTGCATTACTTATATAACTTTTTGATCCTTGAACATAATTACGACTACTCTCTTATCATTGCAGTGGACACGAACAACTTTTCCTGTTGAATCCCCTACTTCCAGTGGTTTATCATCTCCAGCTCCTAAGCCAGTCAATTTTGAATTCTCTAAGCCAGTAGCTACTGACCCTGTGAGTAACTAAAGTACAGAATTTGGAAATCATTATTCTTGTGCTCCAAACACCATACTGACTACATTTTTAATGCTTATATTTTTAATTGGCTAATGTCTAAGTGAAAAATTTTGACATTTCTTCTATTTATGAGATAATGTTGCATAATAGTCTTGTCTTGGGCCCTCAACTGCTCATGGAATCAAAGTGGGCATTGTAACATTGTAACCCCAGTTTTTTCTTCACTCACATATTGCCTGTCTATCTTTTCCACTGTCTACTTCTCCTTCTTTTCCCATCCACAACTCATAGAAAAAATGGTCTTTGCAAGTTCACTGGATCTTCTTATATGGTTATACCATCTTTTTCTTCACTGTTGTGCAGTCTTCATGGGGCTAATGTAATACTGGAAGGTTTCATGAACTTGTTTATTTGTGATGTGATTGAAGTACAGAATTCCCTAAGATGTTGCAGGAACATCTCATCTCTACCACTTCTGTCTTCTTCTGAATTTCTGTCCTGGGATGTCTCTGTCATGTCTTGCATATATGCAGGAAGATGAAAATATTGGTGCATTGATGTTCTTTCTCACCTTTGTGAATATTTATGTCCTGATTTTAAATGTGTGTCAAAAGATAATTAATTGTATGTAATACTATTATTAAAGAAGAACAAATGAGAACAAAAGTGACTCTAAATGCTATGTCAGTGTTTCCGAAGGCTGTCATGAATCTAGCATGATGCAGTTGTTGTTTGAGTTACAATGCAAAATCGAATCAAGTCACTTACTAAACCAATACATTTTCTGAAAATGGAAGACATGTTCCACTTAAAGGAAATTATTAAGGCCATTGGAAAGGCATTCAGGATGAAAATAAATTGCTCTGAACACAATATACAAAGAAGCTCACTTTTGTGAATATAGAAAAAAAAAAGTTAAATTTTGTGTGGCAGAGATTGGGGAGAGAAAAACAAATTGTAGTTGGCTCATTCAGTAGACTGATGGTTCCTATTTGATCATCAATACTGCATAATGTTTGTGCTGCACAGTGCAACTGAACCCAAAACCATGTGGTTTCAAAGCAAACTTCATAGCCACACAGCCATGCCTTATGAATTTAGTCTTTAAATTTCATCTA
Organism: Octopus bimaculoides; assembly: GCF_001194135.2. Classification (NCBI taxonomy): domain Eukaryota; kingdom Metazoa; phylum Mollusca; class Cephalopoda; order Octopoda; family Octopodidae; genus Octopus; species Octopus bimaculoides. The sequence goes on along the minus strand of NC_068982.1, from coordinate 68,450,651 downwards.
CCAGAAATATATTTACTGGTGTTTGAAATTTTTGTTTGTTATATCTATTTGCAACCTTAGTTTTCCATATATTATGTTTTGTATAGGTAAAGTATATTACATTCTAAATTGAATTATTAGAGATGATATTTTGTTTCGTATTTCATCACCATTTCTTTGTTCCTCATACTAAATAAGGATTCCAAGATAATCCATCCGGTTGCACTTCGAATGTCTCCTGATGGCCACCCCATTCCCCCAGAAATTACTGATAGAAACAACTGGACAGCTGCAGGCACAGCAACAGGTTAGTTCACACATGTATATATCAACCTTTCTCTTTTTTTCTCTCTCTTTTTTCTGAAAATATTTTCTTTATCTTATTGACAGTATGTATGTCCGTGTGAGTGAGTATGTGTAATGATATAATTTCATATCCATTATCATGCCATTTATTATCATTATTATTAATAATATTATTATTATTGTTATCCTCTTCATTTTTCTATTAAAAAAAAAATTCTTTATGCATGTGTCCCCCAATGAAAAGAAAGATACAAGAATAACTTTATCAATCACTTAAATTTCTTGAGATATTCACTTTTGATATCAAAAGTTAATATCCAGTATCTTGATTGTAGCTAAAAGTGAGTGAAGGGGCATTTTTTTTCTCATAGTACTTTATATATTTTTAAAGAAGAGAAAACTCAAGGGCTAACCCTGGGCAATGCAAATGTTTAACTATATCACTGTTCAGCACATTTTAGGTTTATATTATTTATCTTTATATATCTTTTAACATCCATCTTTCATGCTGGCATATATACTTACTTATTTATCCCAAACAGTTTCCTTTGTATAAATATTATGAGCCTTTTTTAATTTTACAAACAAGGTCAGTTATTTTGCTTTCTGCATAGTATTGCAGTTAGAGAAGGCCTTATCTGGTTGCATTATTATTGTAGAATACTTTTATTTTTATATTCTTTTATTGGTTTCATTCATTGGGCTGTGATCATGCTAGGGCATTACCGTGAAGGGTTTTAATCAATTATACAGTACTGGTGCTTATTTTATTGACCTCTATTTTGCAAACTGATAAGTTACAGAACAATGGGGGCATAATATAAACATAGCTGGTTTAAAAAAGTTTTTTTTAGAGAAACAAATGATGTTAACATTAGTACACACACATATGTTGGGGCTTTCATGTAATTTCCATCTATTACTTCTACTCATGAGACATTAATCAGCTTGAGGTTACAGTAGAAGATACTTGCTCAAGGTGTTGAATAAGGAAATTAAACATGGAATCACATGGTTGCAATGTGAACCTCCTAATCACACAACCATGTCCATATCTTTTTGTTTTCTTTTTTCTATACCTATTTCCCTTCATTATAAAAGAAAAAATAAACTCTTAACAGTTTGTTATTGTAATCCAGTTAAATCAGCCATAGCATTTAACATTTTGATGGCCATCTAATTTTAATGCTGAATTTTAGGGTTATCTTCCGAAGCTACATGATCAAGTAGCATTGTCTAAAATGTCAATGCTTCTGTTTTGGGTTGGATTGGATTGCCTAAGTTCAGTCCACTACAGGATGAAGGCCTCAGCATGTTCTCTTCACCAACCATGATCTGATGTGTAGGCCATGAATTTGAGCTTGAGATCATACTGGTTTGATGAACCCACTCTGTTACACTGGTTTGACATGACTTGGCAGAGGGGTGGAGTTTTTATACTCCTACCCAGGAGTAGTTAAGTTGATTATACCAGTTCTTCTGTTTAAAAGTTAGAAATACCATCTATGTTGATAACCAATATGATAAGATTGAGAACATGATATAAATTTTGTGATTCTGTGACTTAACAGTAATGGAATTGATCCAGGGCTCTTTTAAGTGTGATTGAATATTTACCATATCATGTCCTCTATAATTTTATGTTACCCTATTATAAATTTATAAAACCATGTAACCATAGCAGTCACTTTCAAGCAAGTTTGACCTGATAGAGTCTCCCATACTTTTGCTAATTGTTTTAGGTACCTATGTATTTGCAATGACATAGACACTGTCTCAACTCTCCCATCCTTAATCCAGCAGTACTTCTAGTTGGAGAGTGGGACGAGGGTGGGCTGTACTAGCCTTTGAGTGGGATTCATTTCTGCTGAGTAGAGGGGAGCAATGTAATATGAAGTGCTTTGCTCAGTGATACTACACACTGCATTGTTCAATGATTGAACTATGGACTAATATAACTATTTAGATAAAGTAATTGACATTAGTAATACTAGCAGAAAGACCACCCTCCGGGCAGTCTTCTGCTAACCACTTTTTCACATTTTATTCCCAAGTATTTTCACATTTGATTCCCAAATCTAATAATTTTTATGATATTTTACTTCTAATTATTTCTTTGTATAATAGTGCTCACTTGCTTAGTAAATATTGCTTTCATTGTTTTATCACAGTCATAATGTCTCTTTTTTAAACAAACACCACTGTAGTCCAATGACAGGGGGAGAAGCAGTTTGCCAAGTCCTATCTTCTCAAAGCAACATAGAAATTTCAATTCAGCAGTCCATCTGTAAACTTTGCAGTGTGTGTGTGTGTGTGTGTGTGTGTGTGTGTGTGTGTGTGTGTGTGTGTGTGTGTGTGTGTGTGTGTGAGAGAGGGAGGAGGAGAGAGAACATTGCAAATAATGAATGAAATAAACATGAAATGAAAACATCATATAAATAAAAGGGCATTACTACAGATGTATACACTCCTGACTTTGTTGCCTCATAACATCCCCAAAAATCGATACTTTTTAACAAAATTTTCTACAAAGACCACGTAGATGTTGTGGATTCAGAGTATATAGGGATTTATGAGAAAGAATTTTTCCGAGGGGATGGAGAGAGGAGTTTTGGAAAATTCATGTGATCTGACTTTTTTTCCCTCATAACTTCCAGGAAAATGGATATCTTTTAATGAAAGTCTATCCAATCCCTTTCAGACTGCATAGATTACGATTATAAAGAAAATTGTGGGGGAAATTTTTTCAGGGAT